>NC_047084.1:409624716-409926792 GCF_902459505.1 Geotrypetes seraphini | reverse complement strand
TTACAAACGCAGTGATTCAAAAAGGAAGCCTTGGAGCTTTTGCTGAGTCGGGCCGCCTCTGATGATGCAACTTCCGCTTTCCTCAGAGGTTGTGCGACCCAACAAAGGACCCGGGGCTGACTTACTGAATCGCAGCGCTGGCAAGTAAGGAGAGTTGCTGGGAGGGGAGAAAGCTGCTGGGCATGGTGAAAAACAAAAAGGGACAGCTGCTACTGGACCTGGATAGGGAGAAGGAGAGATGCTGCTGGGAGGGGAGGAGGGAAAGGAGTCTGGGAAGCAACTGGGCAAGGGGAAAAAGGGACAGCTGCTACTGGATCTGGATAGGGAGAAGGAGAGATGCTGCTGGGAGGGGAGGAGGGAAAGGAGTCTGGTAAGCTGCTGGGCATGGGGAAAAAAAGGGACAGCTGCTACTGGACCTGGAGAGGGAGAAGGAGAGATGCTGCTGGGAGGGGAGGAGGGAAAGGAGTCTGGGAAGCTGCTGGGTAAGGGGGAAAAAGGGACAACTGCTACTGGACCTGGAGAGGGAGAAGGAGAGATGCTGCTGGGAGGGGAGGAGGGAAAGGAGTCTGGGAAGCAACTGGGCAAGGGGAAAAAGGGACAGCTGCTACTGGATCTGGATAGGGAGAAGGAGAGATGCTGCTGGGAGGGGAGGAGGGAAAGGAGTCTGGGAAGCTGCTGGGCATGGGGGAAAAAAGGGACAGCTGCTACTGGACCTGGAGAGGGAGAAGGAGAGATGCTGCTGGGAGGGGAGGAGGGAAATGAGTCTGGGAAGCTGCTGGGCAAGGGAAAAAAAGGGACAGCTGCTACTGGAGAGGGAGAAGGAGAGTTGCTGCTGGGAGGGGAGGAGGGAAAGGAGTCTGGGAAGCTGCTGGGCAAGGAAAAAAAGGGACAGCTGCTACTGGAGAGGGAGAAGGAGAGTTGCTGCTGGGAGGGGAGGAGGGAAAGGAGTCTGGGAAGCTGCTGGGCAAGGGAAAAAAGGGACAGCTGCTACTGGAGAGGGAGAAGGAGAGATGCTGCTGGGAGGGGAGGAGGGAAAGGAGTCTGGGAAGCTGCTGGGCAAAGGAAAAAAAGGGACAGCTGCTACTGGAGAGGGAGAGGGAGAAGGAGAGATGCTGCTGGGAGGGGAGGAAGGGAAGAGAGTTACTGCTGGACAGGAGGAGGAGGGAAGGGAGAATGAAAAAAGGAAGGAAACAGCTGGCAGAGAGATTAGAGGAGGGGAAGGGGAGATACAGGCATGAGAAAGTAGAGAGATTGATGATAGGAAGGGGTTAGCAGAAAAATAAGCAGAGAGGGACAACGATGATAGATCAGGTGTAGGAGAGATAAAAATGAAGAGAGCAGTGAAGCTGGAATGAATCATGTAAAAAGGAGAGAGGGATGGAAAGGGGAGAGGGGAATAGAAAGAAGACAGATACCATATGGAAGGGGGAGAGGACAGAAAGTGGATGGAAGGGGCAGATGCTGGATTGAAGAGACAGAGAGGGCAGACGCTGGAAGGAAGAGAGTGAAAAGAAGATTGAAAGCAGAAACCAGAGACGACAAAAGGTAGAAAAAAATAATTTTATTTCTATTTTGTGATTAGAATATATCAGATTTGAAATATATATCCTGCTAGAGCTGGTGTTAGACATAACTGGGGACTACAAAACCCAGGCAGTGCTTCTTTAGCTTCCAGCTGGCTTGGGGCGCTCTCTGACCAGGGGGCAGTTGCCCTAGTTGCACTCCCCTAAAACTATTCCTGTCATGTGTGACTGCAGTATTCTGTTAGCATGATATTTCTGTGTAGCATTCTGTAATAATTTGGCTTGTTCAGTTTTCTTGATAGTAGAGGGGATATATGTGAAGGGGAGGGGAGACAGGGGTTTTGTTGATCCTTGCTCTGAATTATTTGTATTTATAAAATGACAATTGTACAGAATATTGTTTCTTTTTATACTTTAATAAAATACATTTAATATAAAATCATAACTGAGGCTTGTGTGGATGGGATCAGATGATTTGTGGGGACTGATCTCACGGAGATGGGGCGGAAACGGGGTTTTTAAATTTTAGTCCTAGTAGTTTGCCGGTCCACAAAATAATTCTTTTTTTTCTGCCGGTCCACGGGTGTAAAAAGGTTGGAGAACACTGTTTTAGATGATTTGTTTTCTCCTCATTTTAATTGTACATCGCTTAGAATGTTATGTAAAGTGATTATTAAAATTTGATTAAACTTGAAACTTGATGTGCAAACAAATGCATGCAAATTAAAACGTGTGCCAAGAAAACTTTGCATATTTATACATGCTTTGCAGAAAGGGTGTTCCTGGGGGTGTAGTGTTGGCAAAGCTAGGGCAGGGAAATGAGTTCATGTATTTATATAATATACGTGCATAGCCATAGAGTGTATGCACAAATTTACACCTTCATCAAAGTAGTTATAATGTTGCGCAAAAGTGGTCATTACTGAAGCAACATAGCTGTCTATGTTGCTTTTATAAAATAAATCAAAATCAAAACTCATAGGACTTTGCTAGGAAGTGGTAATCAACACAACAATCAAGAAACAATGAGAGTAACTCAGATGATCAGCAGAGAACTGGGACTTGTTGAAACCATAATATCCCAAATGATCTCTCAATAATCATTCATTGATCTAAAAATAGGAAACAATTTGTAAGACTTATCTGTATTCAACCTATCCACTTTTTCACCAAAGAGAAAATTGCACATCTTCTCTCCTCCTCCAAACCCACTATCTGCTCTTCTGCTCCGATTCCCACCCACCTACTCAGCGCTATCTCTCCCACTGTCATCCTTCCTATCAGTCACATCCTCAACCTATCACTATCCACTGCAACTGTTCCTGATGTCTTCAAACATGCCATAGTCATATCTCTCCTCAAAAAACCCTCATTAGACCCCACATCTCCTTTAATTATCGCCCCCATCTCCCTCCTCCAAGCTACTTGAACATGCTGTTCATCACCGTTGCTTGGACTTCCTTTCATCTGAAGCTATTCTTGACCCACTTCAATCAGGCTTTGACCCTCTCAATTCCATGGAAACTGCCCTTGCTAAAGACACCAATGACTTGTTCCTGGCCAGATCCAAAGGCCTCTACTCTATCCTCATCCTTCTTGATCTATCTGCTGCTGTTGACACTGTTGATCACCACCTACTCCTGAATACGCTGTCCTCATTGGGATTCCAGAAATCTGTTCTCTCCTGGTTTTCTCCTTATCTCTCCTACCACACTTTCAGTGTATGCAATGGTGGATTCTCCTCTACTGCTATCTCTGCCACATTCACTCTGAGAGCAATTCCTGATCTAGGGAAACAATTGCAAGATTTTCTCTCTAAAACAAATGCTTTGCACCATAATCAAACTGTTTTTTGGAAAACTCATGTACAGATACTGCATTGGAAGGCAGTACCACCCTTTATACAGCATCACCTGGACAAAAAAACATTAGTACTGCTCCTATCATTAGATTTTTTACATTGTTGTTCAGTTTGGTAGACCACAGCATTTTATTAGATAGGCTTATCAAATAAGTATTCACAATACAGTACATACTTGGTTTACTTCATATCTTTCAAACCGTACATATTTGGTCCTTTTCAAGAATACTCTTTGCATCCATTTATGATTTTCTCAGGTGTCCCATAAGGCTCCATACTCTGTTTTATTTAGTATTTTTTCTTGCTCCCCTACTCACTTTGCCCAATCTTTAGATTTTACACCTTACATATATGCAGATGACATACCCCCCTCCCCCCCGTTTTACTAAGGTGCGCTAACCGATTAGCATTCACTAATCGAATTAGCACGCGCTAACGTGTCCATAGACTAGCATGCATGCATTATTATTGTGTTCTTTTTACCAATAATCCTTTAACATCAACCAATCATGATTAGCTCCACAGTGATTCAACTGAGCCCCACTACAAATATTTTAAGAATTATATTGGATGAAACATCATTTCACCAACAAATTTCAATACTTGTCAAAAAATATTTTTTAAAACTCTGCCAAATCCATTTCATTAGGTCACTGAACTATTCATATGCATTAAGTATACTCATCCATTCCCATATAATAAGTCAACTAGACCACAGTTCTTCAACCGCCGGTCCGCGGACCGGTGACGGTCCGCAGAAAATTTCTGCCGGTCCGCGCAGGGCCGGCGAGATCAAGTCGGCAGTTAAATTTCCTGCCGACTGCGGTTCCTGCTCATTAATGTTCCTCCCAGCCTCAGGCGATTAAGATAGGCTGCTAACGTCGGGGCCTTCCCTCTCTGAGTCTCGCCTGTTCGGAAACAGGAAGTTGAAACAAAATAGGCGGGACTCAGAGAGTGAAGGTCCCGACGTCGGCAGCCTGCCTTGATCGCCGCCCCTGCCGAGTTGCTGAAGAGGGCCGCGGAGAGAGCTGCAGATTCAGGTGCAGGTGGAGGGAGATGGTCAACTGTGCGAGCAAGATCCTGGGGAGCCTTCACAGTGACTTCCTCCCCTCCCACCAGCTCTCCTACTTGCCAGGGCAGTGATTTACCGGCAACTTCCTGCAGGCAAGTACTGAGAGCTGCTGGAAGGGGAGGAAACCACTGTAGGAGGCAGGGAAGCTGCTGGATAAAGGGAGAGCTGTTACTGGACTTAGAGAGAGTTAGAAGGAGAGATGCTGCTGGGAGGGGAGGAGGGAAAGGGATGGGAAGAGAAGAGAGTTAATGCTGGATAGAGGGAGGAGGGAAGGGAGAAGAAGGAGAGATGCTGCTGGAAGGGGAGGAGGGAAAGGGATGGGAAGAGAGTTAATGTTGGATAGAGGGAGGAGGGAAGGGAGAAGAAGGAGAGATGCTGCTGGAAGGGGAGGAGGGAAAGGGATGGGAAGACAGTTAATGTTGGATAGAGGGAGGAGGGAAGGGAGAAGAAGGAAATGCTGCTGGGAGGGGAGGAGGGAAAGGGATGGGAAGAGAGTTAATGTTGGATAGAGGGAGGAGGGAAGGGAGAAGGAAAAAAAGGAAGGAGGGAAGGGAGAAAGAAAAAAGGAAGGAAACAGCTGGCAGGGAGATTACAGGAAGGGAAGGGGGTCAGGGTGGAATGGAGAGATCAGATGAGGGAAAGGGGAGAGAGAGGAATGAGAAAGTAGAGAGACATTGATGCTGGAAAGGGGGTCAGCAGAGAAATGAGAGCGGGATAAAGATGCTAGATCTGGTATAGGAGAGATAAAAATGAAGAAGGCAGTGAAGCTGGAATGAATGATGTAAAAAGGAGAGAGGAGGAGCAGGCTGGATGGACAGGGAAGAGGGGCATAGAAAGAAGTCAGATACATATGGAAGGGGGAGAGGGCAGACATTGGATGGAATGGGCAGATGCTGGAAGGAAAAGAGTGAAAAGAAGATGAAAGCAGAAACCAGACAACAAAAGGTAGAAAAAAATAATTTTATTTCTATTTTGTCATTAGAATATATCAGATTTGAAATATATATCCTGCTAGAGACATAACTGGGGACTGCAGTATTCTGTTAGCATGATATTTCTATGTAGCATTCTATAATAACTTGGCTTGTTCAGTTTTCTTGATAGTAGAGGGGATATATGTGAAAGGGAGGGGAGACAGGGGTTTTGCTGGTCCGTGCTCTGTATATTTGTATTTATAAAATCACAATTGTTCAGAATATTGTTTCTTTTTATACTTTAATAAAATACGTTCAATATATAATTGCGGCTTGTGCAGATGGGATCAGATGGTTTGCGGGGACCGAGCTCGCGGAGATGGGGCATAAACGGGGTTTTAAAATTTTAGTCCTAGTAGTTTGCCGGTCCACAAAATAATTCTTTTATTTCTGCCGGTCCACGGGTGTAAAAAGGTTGAAGAACACTGAACTAGACTATTGTAATACCTTATATATTGGTCTACAAAATAAAGGCATTCATTGACTAAAAATAATACAGAATACTGTAATCTGATTAATTATGGGGACCAGAAAGTATGACCATGTCATCCCATTTTTAAGGGAAGCTCACTGGTTCCCAATATCACACCACGTCTTTAATAAAATCATCATATTAGTATTCAAAACACACCTAAATAAAGATCCACTCTATCTCTCCCTTTACTTCCCTCAGAGAACACTAAGATCTTCTTCCCAAAACCTCCTAACAGTACCCTCATTCAGAGAGATATTTCATGAACTTACCAGGCAGACCATATTTGCAGTTTAAGATCTAACCATTGGAACCAATTACCTCAATCCCTCTGAGAACAAATCTCCTTGTCCAACTTCAAATCCAAACTTAAAAACTTTCTTTTCAATGATGCCTATAACTAAAATACAGTTTTCTTGAGAATGCAACTTGTAAGAGAGCAATCCTCCACCTCACGTGCTCTATTTTACTATTTTGAAGTTGTACTTCACCCCACCCTGCCTGTCATGTATCATCTTAACCCCACCCCAGTTTGTTTATTTAGATTGTAGTGAGTGGGATAGTAGATTCTAATAAAAATTGGTTTATTTAATGATCAGCCTCTACAATTCATGTAGAGCTGTTTACTCTGTAATATAAGAGACCTGCTTCTTTCTGTATAAGTCCTGGACATCTTCAAATCTCTCTATTGAAGATCACCAAATGTTTGAAGCAGACTTTATTGGGCATTACTGGTAACTCTCAAAACTGGCAGTCATTAAGCCTGATAAAGAACTGAGTAGGGTCAGAACTGTTGAGGAATGCAAAGAACTACAAAGTGACCTGAATAAGCTGGGCGAGTGGGCAAAAAGATGGCAGATGAGCTTCAATACAGAGAAATGTACAGTCTTGCACATAGGGAAAGGAAACCCGTGTACAGCTATACGATGGGAGGGAGGGTACTGGGGGAAGGCAACCTAGAAAAAGACTTGGGGGTATTGGTGGATACAGCGATGAAGCCAGCGGCACAATGTGCAGCGGCCTCAAAGAAGGCGAACAGAATGTTGGGCATTATCAAAAAAGGTATTACTACCAGAACGAAGGAAGTTATCCTGCCGCTGTATCGAGCGATGGTGTGCCCACATCTGGAGTACTGCGTCCAATACTGGTTGCCGCACCTTAAGAAGGATATGGCGATACTCGAGAGGGTCCAGAGAAGAGCAACAAGGATGATAAAGGGCATGGAAAACCTTTCATATACTGAAAGGCTAGAGAAGCTGGGGCTCTTTACCCTGGAAAAGCGGAGACTTAGAGGGGACATAAAAGAGACTTATAAAATCATGAAAGGCATAGAGAAGGTAGAGAGGGACAGATTCTTCAGACTAGCGGGGACATCAAAAACAAGAGGGCATTCAGAAAAACTGAAAGGAGACAGATTCAAGATGAATGCTAGGAAGTTCTTCTTCACTCAGAGGGTGGTGGACACCTGGAATGCGCTTCCAGGAGAGGTGATAGGGCAGAGTACAATATTGGGTTTCAAAAAGGGATTGGATGACTTCCTGAAGGAGAAAGGGATTACAGCGTATAGCTAGAGGGTTACTATACAGGGTACTTCAGGATTAGGGTGGAGAATATACAGGTCGAGGACCTGGGGGGCTGCCGCGGGAGCGGACTGCTGGGCACAATGGATCCCTGGTCTGACCCGGCAGAGGCAATGCTTATGTTCTTATGCTCAAAGAATCATGAATAGAGAAGTAATATCAAGCAAATAAAAACAAAATATTCCTAGCATGTACAGTATATAGAAAACTAAAGAAGTATTTATTTTTTTAAATTCTAGACTACTTAAACCTAAGCGGTTTCTATACAAAACATACATAATATTTCATCAAACAACACATTGCACATATTCCCCCTCTTTTATGAACACTGTGACCAGTCAGGCTCCGTGCCTGCTGTGGTCCCAGGGAAATTGCATAGAAAAGGTGGAGGTAAACTCAGAAAGCAGTCTTCACAGGCTAAACCACAGAGCCAGATAGAACAGCTTGATGTATCTGCAGTACTAGCGGATGATGAAATTATGCTCACCATTAAGCCAGGGCAGCATGGATCAACATACAGTGGAAATCCATTAGCCTGTCGTGTGGCTCTGGCAGCTCTGGATGTCATGGAAGAAGAGAAAATGGCTGAAAACGCAGAATACATGGGCCAGTGGTTGAGAGCAGAACTTATGAAAACTCCATCAGATATCGTGACGAGGGTCAGAGGGAAAGGATTATTGAATGCCATAGTCATCAAGGAAACTAAAGACTGTGATGCCTGGAAGGTCTGTCTGCAGCTTTGTGATAATGGACTTCTGGCTAAGCCCACCCATGGTCACATCATAAGACTGGCTCCTCCCCTCACCATCTCAGAGGATGAACTTCAGGAATGTATAGACATCATTCACAAGACACTTTTGTCCTTCTAAGTAATGACCACGCCTTTTGGTTGTGGTGATGGCTGGATGATCTGAGATCTTGATTGCCACATCATATGTCTGGTTAAAAAGAAGAATCTATGGTCTCTAGACCTTTCCCTTGACTTAGGTTTTCTCCAATCTATGGCCCACAGCTTTCAAGAAGACTTGTTTACAGATTTATTGTCTAATTTAAATATGGGAAAAGTTCACAAGAATGTCATGTGAGGTCAGAATTGTACTTTGAGCACATGTAAAAATGTTTAATATTTAAATGATTTAGGGAGTCATTGCAGTATGTAACTTAGACTACTTGGGATGTTTTTATGAGCAGGCTCTTCTTTCACTGATTAAATAGCACAAAGGTCCTCATTTCTTGAGCTCTTGGCCCTGTAGACTGGGAAAAGGCCTTAGTGAATGAGGCCCTTGCAATTTCCATACTGCATGTCATGGAGAAATTCACCTATGTTGCATCGATGTCTGGTGCCACGTGCTGAAAAGCTACCTTCATTTGAAGGTCTGTTGCACTTTGGAAAAGGAATGGGATCTCCCTAACTTGTTAGTGTTTCTATACAATAAACTGTAACATGCATAGAAAGAAAGAAAGAAAAAAAAAAAGAACAGCCTGACGATTGGTCAGAACCAGAATGGGAGGATATGGAAACCCTCCCCAGTCACTGCCCTACTGTAAACAGACCTAGAAACATAGGTTTAAATCCAGTCCTGTTTATAGGAAGCCTTGTCTCCCTGATAGCCACCTGGGGAGCCCAAGACAGCAACAAGATAGAGCAAGCTCAGGCAGGTTAGGGCATGGCTCTACTCATGAAAAGCCTGCAGATTTGACTAGGCTGTTGGAGAGGATAGGGAAGAGGAACAAGCCCCTCCCCAGGAACAGTTTCTCAGCTCAAATCAGGGTAATGGCCCAGACCTGATGGAAGTAGTGGAAGCTGGTTCTTCTACAGAGTTTGCAGCACCAACCCAGGAGGCACAGATAGAGTTTCAGGAAGAGCTAATTCCAGTACCATCTGTTTAATTTGTACCACTGTATATATGTCTAAGCGTTAACCATTTCAGGGGCAATTTATCTAGTTTAGGCTTGTCCCTCTTCTATCCTCCTTTTAACACATAAAGTTAATCTATTTAGTGAGATGAATACCAGATTTTATTTATATAAATGTAAAAAATTATATAGCTGAGTTATTGTTCTCTATCCATTGGCTGGTAAATGCATAATTATCTCTGAAAATCAGGCCCAATAAATATTATCCTCTTCCATTTTTTCAATCCCTAACTTTCTTTCCACATATAAGAACATAAGAACATAAGTAGTGCCTCTGCTGGGTCAGACCACAGGTCCATCACGCCCAGCAGTCCGCTCCCGCGGCGGCCCAACAGGTCATGACCTGTCCGAATCACCCCTTGGTTTCTCATCGAAGTCCTATCTTCCCATCAAATTCTTGACCCTTTGTCCCTGCACCCCTTTCAGTACCCTACGATCCCTTTGTCCCTCAGGAATCTGTCCAATCCCTGTTTGAATCCCTGTACTGTATTCTGCCTGATCACTTCCTCCGGGAGTGCATTCCATGTGTCCACGACCCTTTGGGTGAAGAAAAACTTCCTTGCATTTGTCTTGAACCTATCCCCCTTCAGTTTCTCCGAGTGCCCCCTCGTACCCGTTGTCCCTCTCAGTCTGAAGAACCTGTCCCTATCCACCCTCTCTATGCCTCTCAGGATTTTGAAGGTCTCTATCATATCTCCCCTGAGCCTCCTCTTTTCCAGAGAGAAGAGACCCAGCTTATCCAGCCTCTCAGCGTATGGGCAGTTTTCTAGCCCTCTTACCAGCTTCGTTGCTCTTCTTTGGACTCTCTCAAGCACCGCCATGTCCTTCTTGAGGTGCGGCGACCAATACTGAACGCAGTATTCCAGATGCGGGCGCACCATCGCCCGATATAGTGGCATGATGACTTCCCGCGTCCTGGTTGTGATACCCTTCTTTATGATGCCCAGCATCCTGTTGGCTTTTTTCGCCGCTGCTGCACACTGTGCGGATGGCTTAATTGATGCATCCACTAGCACACCCAAGTCTCTCTCAAGTCCGCTGTCTCCCAGCAGATATATATTTAAGAAATCCATGGAATGGAAAGCCACAAAAGCAAACAGGATGCTAGGAATTATTAAAAAAGGGATGGTTAACAAGACTATGAATGTTATAATGTTTATTATTGTTTATTCAAAGTATTGCTTCCCTGTATCGCTCCATGGTGTGACATCATCTGGAGTATTGTGTTCAATTCTAGTCTCCTTATCTCAAGAAAGATATAGCGGAACTAGAAAAGGTTCAAAGAAGAGTGACCAAGATGATAAAGGGGATGGAACTCTTCTTATATGAGGAAAGACTAAAAAGGTTAGGGCTCTTCAGCTTGGAAAAGAGAAGGCTGAGGGGAGATATGACTGAAGTCTACAAAATCCTGAGTTGAGCTATTTTCAAACGTGGCTATTTTCAAAAATGTAAATTTCGCTGCTCTCTATATAACCACTAATTCATATTATATTTTCCTTTCTTAAACTTTTATAAACCGTGTCAAGCTCTATCCTTATAGAGAAGATGCGGTATATAAGCTTAAATTTTAGTTTAGTTTAGGGTACAAGTGGATCGTTTTTTTCACTCTTTCAAAAATTACAAAGACTAGGGGACACTCGATGAAGTTACAGGGAAATATTTTTAAAACCAATATGAGGAAATATTTGGTCACTCAGAGAACAGTTAAGCTCTGGAACGCATTGCCAGAGGTTGTGGTAAGAGTGTATAGTGTAGCTGGTTTTAAGAAAGGTTTGGACAATTTCCTGGAGGAAAAGTCCATAGTCTGTTATTGAGAAAGACTTGGGGAAAGCCACTGCTTGCCTTGAATCGGTAGCATGGAATATTGCTACTCCTTTGGTTTTTGCCAGGTACTAGGTACCTGGATTGGCCACCGTGAGAATGGGCTACTGGGCTTGATGGATCATTGGTATGACCCAGTAAGGCTGTTCTTATGTTAAATCCAATTAATTTCTGATAATTGCTTGTTAAGAAGCCAATTATCAGCACTAATGGCATATTATTCTATTAAGTTATGTACAAATTGGGAACATGGCCAAATTTGCATATGTAACTCGGGGATTCATGTCTTCAGTTTGATTTGCTTCAGATTTTCGTATTGTGCATGTCAGCAGGGCACATGAGAAAGGGCTTACCCCAGAGAAACATACACAGATTGCAATTCTGTACAAAGAAAAGATGCCAATAAGAGCAGTTGCAAAGAAGCTGAAAGTTGCTCATTCAATTATCATAGCAACAGTCACAAGAAAGGAAGAGCTGAACAGTTTTCCGTCTTGGGCACACTCAGGTTGACCAAAAGCTATAGATATACAAATGGACAATGCGATAATAAATGCAGTGAAACATTCCACAAAAGCATCATTAAGTGCTATAAGAGACAGAATTGCAGGTAGTTCATTGAAGGAATCAAGTAACAGGACAAATATTTGATGCTGAACTTTGATCTTATCGACCTGCTTCAAAAACCTAAAGAGTCTGCCAAAATATCAATGATTGGATTGTTTTCTCTCACAAATATAAGAAATGGAGAGCAAATTATGTTTGCAGATGAAAGTGCTTTCACTTTGTTCTATAACTTCTGTAGACACGTAATGAGACATTTACATCAGAGACATGATGCAAGGTATGTTATGCCCACAGTGAAATAACACCAAATGTTATGGTTTGGGATGCAGTATCAGGATCTGATCTGATCGAGAAAGGATATGGATTATGCAGAAGAATATAACAATCAACAGAACTGTTTATTTAAATGTTTTGAAGGAGAAAACTGCCAAACTTTATGCTAATAGTCAACATATTCCATTTCCAACAGGATGGTGCACTGTGCCCAAGAAACAAACACTGTTAAGACATGGCTGGATCATAAACAGATACAAATGTCAGAACTTTGGCCAGGCAACAGCCCAGATTTGAACATTATTGAAAATGTGTAAATCGTGATGAAGCAGAAAGTGTCCATATACCATCCAACATATGAAGCAGACTTTATAAACTAGATCAAAGCTGTGTAGACTCGGGAGATAACTCCAGAAATCTGGTGAAATAAATGCTAGGACACATACAGACAGTTATTAAGAACAACCATCATCACTGGTTTAAATATCTTGGGAGTGGCCCTTAAAACACTTATCCATGTGTTTGTGATCTCGCATTTAGATTACTGTAGTGTGGTGTATGCAGGTGTACCTCAGGTAGAATTAAAAAGACTACAAACCTTACACAATACAGCTGCAAGGTTTCTTTGTAGAGCAGATCAATTTGGTCACTGAACTCCTCTGCTTAAATCTCTGCCTACACTTCATCATGGTCACTTTGTTCCATAGATACACATTGGTTAGTGTTCACCCCCTTCTAAAGCCTATTATGAATCCACCAGAAATTCAGCTTTTTTTGTGCCCTAGGCTTTGGAATAAAGATATTCTTAAAAAAAAACAACAACACATTTTTTTCTAAAGCGTACGGCTCATTCAATTGATGAAGCTTCTGTTGGGATCTGATGATAATGATATTTTTACAATTTAAAACATTTTTATGTTGTCTTTTTGTAATGGCTGAGAATCTATGGTTGAATGAATTCTTTTCTTCTACTTTTAAATTGGAGTTCCTTTCTTTTCGATATATATTAATCGGTATATCACTTTGTCCTTTGTAAAGGCAATATAGTAAACAATATTCAGTGCTATTTAGCCAGCTGGGAATGGCTCCTGGCTGGCTAAATAGCACATAGCTGACTATCTGCCAATATTCATTGGGAGATAGGTGGCTACATCCCGCTGAATATTTGGCTTAATGGATTGGCTGGTGACTGGCTATGTCGCATGATGTAGCCGGTCACTGCTAATATTTAGTAGTTCACTGGCTAAATTTGACGGCCAAAAAGAGCCACTTAAAAGGGTGATATATCTTTGGACATTAATGAAATTAGTTAATTTTTATTTTATTTACATTTCTTATATACCACTTCTGTTCAAAGTGATTTACATTAGGTACTCTTAAGTATTTGTCCCTAGCTGTCCCAGCAAGCTCACAGTCTAACTACATTAAGACTTAGCTGGCTAGCTGCTGAATATTGGCCTAGCCAACTATGCTTTGGCTGGCCCAAAATAGACCAGAGCTTCATTGCCGGTCGCTGGATACAGCGCTGGCACTGAATTTCCAGTATCGCCACGGGAGATCACTAGCAATCTCCTATGGTCTGAATATCGGCCAGCATGATTTTAGATGCTAAATACAACAGTTAATTTGTAGCTTTAAAATCTGACCTGTTTATGGGTGTGTTGTTAGATATCATTCATAAATAGTGAAAATGGTGGTGGTCACAAACCCTATTATAATTTATCTTCCAAGGGCACATACTGAGTGATTAGTTTGAGTCACTGAGTAACATCACATTACTCTCTGCGGGCTGGGAAATGTCTTTCATGAGCTTAGCAACAAAGCAAAGCATGTGATAGAATGCCATAGACAGAGCCAAGTGGAACACATCAAAGAGAGCCTTCATGCAGATGTTTCATGCAGGAGAAAATTAGGTCAGAGACCACTTCAATTTCAGCTTCTGCCAGGCTTGTTTGAGAGCTTCCAGTGAATTCCTAATGAATAGTTTCTAGGGCACTTTCTTCTCATTTACTCACACACTGTCACAGCCAGATGAGCTTGCTGGGGTATTTAGAGGCTTTTCATCTTTGTGTAAAACTGGCACTTTAATATGTTGCAAGGCTTCAGAGTCCCTTCAATTGCGCAACAGAATGGGAGGAGGGGGAAAGAGAGCAAAGGAAAGATGAACTTAGACAGTACTATAAAAATCATTGAAGGCTTCTTTTACAGACATATAGGAGATACATATCTCTAGTATATCATATTTGCACATACACACACACACACCTTAGGCAAACACAGGAAAGAATATATAAGATGCTCACCATTTCTACAGATTATGTACACCACACAGGACAAGTATTTTTTAATGGTTCTATCAGTTGTACTAAAATGAAGAAGAAGAAAAATGTATAGTTTATGAAAAGAGACCACCTTATCAGGGATAGTGCATTCTTACCATTTCACCTACCCACTGTATACAAATATTTCATTTGGTCTAATATATATCTGTGCAAATTTATTTTTAACATGCCCTTCCTTTCAACCATGAGATGCATGCATATTTCAGACAGTTCTAAAGTTAAGTTTTCTTGCCCCCATTTTATTTAAAACTGGAGCTGTGAATTTATGTTTAAAAAAAAACCCCATATACTGTACTTACATCCTTGCATAATGATTTTAACCTTATCTTGGTAAGAGTCTGAGGATCAAAATGTTTGGTTAATTTGAGAAGGGATCAAAGGCAGTATTTTTCTTCTGCTGGAAAGTGTTTCCAGTGTGAGTGTGGAGCAACCCAGCGGTATTTCTGCCTTTCAATGGAATGGCACAGACTTGCTTTGGAAGCCAAAATTACAAACTGATTCTTCTCAGCTTACACTGCTTCAAAGAAGAAATGCTACTAGATAAATGTCAGACTGCCTGATCTTTCTCTTGTTTCTTGTTTTCAGCATATTCCTACCTCTTCTTTTTTCCCCCCCATTTCTTGATAAAGGTGCAACGGTATTTTAGAAAGGACATACTTGTACGTATTGGAATTGAGACATTAAAATGTTTCAAGTTCTGCTAGCATTTTAGAACAGGATCTGCCAATGTAGAACCTGTACATTTATTCTGTACTAAATGATGAATGGATGTTTATGTGCTGGCGACAGGAGCATTCATTTCATAAATATAAACGTCTAGAAGTATCAAAAGGTAAACACAGCATTATAAATATGCATGTGCCAGCACCAGTGGCATACCAAGGGGCAGAGGGGCGGACCGCCCCGGATGCACACCCCAAAGGGGTGCACAGCCAGCCACCCTCCCTATTCTGTCGCTGATGCTTTCCTTAACCAGCATCAGTAAACTTTAAATCAGGGGTGTCCGCGGCCCAGCTTGTGCTTCCTCCTTTCCTTCCTTCTGTGCCTCCTTCTGGCAGGTGTTTAGCTTCTGGCCGGCTCCCCAGTAGCAGTGGTTTTTCCACTCAAAGCCGCAGGCATCGGCTCCTTGCGCGATCCGCAGCTGCGTCAGAAGCGTTCCCTCTGACATCAGAGAGAAGGCTTCCGATGCAGCAGTGGATCATGCGAGGTGTTGACGCCCGCGGCTAAGAATGGAAAATTGGCTGCAGCAAGGAATCGGCCAGAAAGTTGTTGCTGCACAGGGCAGGGAAGAAAAGTGAAGGGGAGGGGGGGAGAGAAATGTTGCTGCTGTACAGGGAAGGGGGAAGAGAAATGCTGCTGTTGCACAGGGAAGTGGGGGGGGGAGAGAAATGCTGCTGCAAAGGAAAGGGGGAAAGAGAAATGCTACTGCTGCACAGAGAAGGGTGGAGGGGAAGCGAAATGCTGCTGCTACACAGGGAAGGGAAGGGAAGGCAAGAGAGAGGAACCAGGAGATGCCAGGAAGTCCTTGGGAGGGAGGGAACATAAGAACATAAGAATTGCTGCTTCTGAATCAGAAAAGTGGTCCATCATGCCCAGCAGTCCGCTCACATGGTGGCCCTCTGGTCTAAGACCAGCGCCATAGCCGAGACTAGCCCTATCAACATATGTTCTTGTTCAGTAGGAACTTGTCTAACTTTGTCTTGAATCCCTGGAGGGTGTTTTCCCCTATGACAAACTCCAGAAGATTGTTCCAGTTTTCTACCACTCTCTGGGTGAAGAAGAACTTCCTTACGTTTGTATGGAATCTATCCCCTTTCAACTTCAAAAGAGTGTCCTCTCGTTCTCCCTACCTTGGAGAGGGTGAACAACCTGTCCTTATCTACCAAGTCTATTCCCTTTAGTACCTTGAATGTTTTGATCATGTCTCCTCTCAATCTCTTCTGTTCGAGAGAGAAGAAGCCCAGTTTCTCTAATCTTTCGCTGTACGGCAGTTCCTCCAACCCCTTAACCACCCTATTCGCTCTTCTCTGGACCCTTTCAAGTAGTACCGTGTCCTTTTTCATGTACGGCGACCAGTACTGGACGCAGTACTCCAGGTGAGGGCGCACCATGGCCCGGTACAGCGGCATGATAACCTTCTCCAATCTGTTTGTGATTCCCTTCTTTATCATTCCTAGCATTCTGTTCGCCCTTTTCGCCGCCGCCACACATTACGTGTACGGCTTCATCGATTTGTCGATCAGAACTCCCAAGTCCCTTTCCTGGGAGGTCTCTCCAAGTACCGCCCCAGACATCCTGTATTCGTGAATGAGATTTTTGTTACCGACATGCATCACCTTACACTTATGCATGTTAAATCTCATTTGCCATGTCAATGCCCATTCCTCAAGCCTGATTATGTCACGTTGCAGATCTTCGCAATCCCCCTGCATCTTCACTACTCTGAATAACTTCGTATCGTCCGCAAATTTAATCACCTCACTCGTCGTACCTATGTCCAGATCGTTTATAAAGATGTTGAAGAGTACGGGTCCAAACACCGATCCCTGCGGCACCCCACTGGTGACACTTTTCCAGTCTGAGTATTGTCCATTTACCCCCACTCTGTTTCCTATGCTCCAGCCAGTTTCTAATCCACCTTAGTATTTCACCCTCGATTCCATGGCTCGCAATTTTCTGAAGTAGTCGTTCATGCAGAACCTTGTCGAACGCCTTCTGAAAATCCAGATACTAAATGTCGACCGGGTCGCTCTTGTCTATCTGCCTGTTCACTCCCTTGAAGAAGTGCAGCAGGTTTGTCAGACAAGATCTGCCTTTGCTGAAACCGTGCTGGCTGGTCCTCATCAGACCGTGTCCGTCAAGGTGATCAATGATGCGGTCCTTTATCAGCGCTTCTACCATCTTTCCCGGTACCGAGGTCAGACTTACCGGTCTGTAGTTTCCCTGGTCTCCCCTCGAACCTTTTTAGAAGATTGGTGTAACATTTGCCACCTTCCAGTCCTCTGGAATCTTTCCTGTTTTGATCGACAGATTGGCTATTAGTTGAAGCAGTTCAGCTATGGCCCCTTTCAGTTCCTTGATGACCCTCGGATGGATGCCATCCCGTCCCGGGGATTTATCCTCTTGAGCCTATCAGTCTGCCTGCATACCTCTTCTGAACTGACCGTTAACCCTGTCAGTTTCCCGTTTTCACTTCCAGCATATAGCCTGATGGGTTCCGATATGCTGTGTATATCCTCTTCGGTAAATACAGACGCAAAAAACGTGTTCAGTCTGTCTGCGATTGCTTTGTCCTCCTTTAGCGCTCCCTTTGTTCCTTGGTCAGCCAACGGTCCCACCGCTTCCTTCGCAGGAAAGAACGGCTTGAAGTTTTTTGCCTCCTTGGCTATTTTTTCCTCGTAGTATCTTTTGGCCCCTTTTACTGCCTTATGGCACCTGCGTTGATGTTGTTTGTGCTTATTCCAGTTTTCGTCTGTTTTTGATCTTTTCCATTCCTTAAATGAGGTTTTTTTGTCTCTGATCGCTTCCTTAACCTCTACAGTGAGCCACGTCGGTTCTTTATTCTTTTTCTTTATTCTTTGATCCCTTGTTGATACACGGTATATATAGATTTTGTGCTTCGGTTACTGTATCCTTAAAAAGAGACCAAGCTTCCTCTAGCGTCCTTAAAGTGCTTATCCTCTTTTTAACCTTCTTCCCCACCATCCGAATTTAATGAGGATTAATATGAATTATGTCAAAGAGGAATGACCAATGATTTGTGATTGCATCAAATTGGACAGTAAATTCAGTCTAATATTTGGAACATCATTCATGGTTCTGAGACAGTTTTTGCGGACTTGCGCCTGCTCATTGGGCTTTGAAGAAGTGAAGTGTTTCTCCTTCATTCAGAGAATCCACACCATTCTCCAGAGAACAGGAAGGGATCAGAAATTTAACTAGTGAGCCCCTGCAACAAAAGAGGCCTCTCTGCAAAAGGGTTAAACATAGAAAATGAATGATCTTGCAGGTTCATAGATACAAGACCCCCCCCACACACACACAAACAATACTTTTAAGCAGCATCTTAAAAATTAAGCAGCATCTTAAAAATTAGTCCAAAGCATTTGCCAAAACAACAATAACAAAAAAAGACTCTCTGCTTTCTGAAATACAGTGTTTGCAAGAGGCATATGTTGAATGAGTGAGTCAATTATCATTAATTCTGTTTCACTGTGTGAGAAGCTAATGTAGTTTTATGACTCTTTGAAAAATGTGTTCCAGAACTTCACAATTTCTCTGAAAGATTTACAGATCCATTGTCTGAATTCTTAAGACTTGTGAACAGTTGAACCAGACAGTTCAGGAGAAGGATATAGAAATCCAATTATTGTATGATCGCCTTGATGTTAAGAAACAGGGATACCAAGGTACCCTGACAGAACACTTATAAAGCAAAGATGAGCTTTATCAAAGAACTTGTCAAGAGTTGGAGGAGAGTATAGAAATGAGAAAAATGAGCCTAAAAAGAGCAAAACTGCAAGAAAATTTTGGGGCACATCACATTCTCATAACAGTCTACAAGATATAAGGACCTGAGTCCCATGGACTTTTGCTATAAACTCACTAAAGTGACTTATCAGTTCTTTTTTTCCTAAACACAGAGATATTACCAGAGATACTACCCGCTACAGGCGGACACACGATGGGTGGTAGGAGTTGCCGAACAACTCAACCCCAGCTGGAGTCCCTCCTTCACCCACTTCTTGGTCCACCAGGGACACAAGGCTGATCTCAGAATCCCCTCTCTGCTTAGAACAATTCCATGTGCACATGGTGGAGGTGACCGAGGCAGAGAGCGAGGAGGAGAGCAAAGAGGCCAACTGCATAATTTCACCCCCTTGCAGGCGTACAAGTGTTACTCTTACTGCAAAATTCTTATGTACATACACTACACACATTCCTCCCCCTTAACTTCCCAATTTTAAATATTAACAGTGCACATATGATGCGAATACCATTAGTGTTGAGAATATGGAAGTTTTTTTGGGCACTGATCCAGCAGTATTTTCTGGCTCTGTTCCTTATAGCGCTGGAGTTATTAACATAGGAACTAAGAGTTGCCATACTGGGACAGACTGAAGGTCCATCAAGCCCATTATCTTGTTTCCAACAGTGGCCAACCCAGATCACAGGTTTTATGCTGCTTATCCTAGGAATAAATAGTGGATTTTCCCAAGTCCAACTTAATAATGGCATATGGACTTTTCTTTTAGGGAGTTATCCAAACCTTTTTTTTAAAACCCTGCTTTTTAAAACCTCTTTCACCACGTTCTCTGACAACAAATTTCAGAGTTTATTTACATGTTGCGTAAATAAATAATTTTTCCAGTTGTTTTAAAACTACTACTTAGTAGCTTCATCGGATGCCCTCTAGTTCTAGTATTTTATAGACCTCTATCGTATTATCCATGAGCCATCTCTTCTCTAGGCTGAAGAGCCTTAGCCACTTTAGCCTTTCCTCATAGGGAAGTCACCCCATTCTTTTCATCGCCTTTATCTGTACCTTTTCTAATTCCGCTATGGGGCTCATTTTAAAAAAAACCCAAAGATGTCCAAAAAATGGCCTAAAGGTGCAGAGGGACATTTTTCTCGACAAACTTTCCCAATTCATTATTTTCAAAACCTACTTTCTTGATGGATTTCTATGCTGCTTGTCTAAATCTCAAGGAGCTGTGTTAGAGATATGGTCTAGGCGAGACGAGGGTGAGCTATTATGACTTGGATGTTTTTCTTCCAAAATCAGACATTTCAGAATAAGTTCAGGACAATTTGGATATCTGGAGGTTAGACCTGTTTTTAATATTGTACAAGTGCAAAAAAAGTGCCTTAATTGTGCACCACTGTGTACCAACTGTGATGATCACTGGAGGGATGTTAACATGACCCCCCACTCTCCCCCATTGGTCCCTTCTCCCCCCGCCCCCAAGATGTGAATGAAACAGTACAAACCTGCCTGTATGACAGCTTCAGATGTTTTGGTTAATTGATTCTAGTAAAGCAACTTGCAGGCTCCTAGAGTAGCCTAGTGTGTGATGTAGTGAACCACAGAGAATGGGAACAGGCCTATACTCTGCTCTAACCACTACCCTTGTAGTGGAACATATCCTTCCAAACTCCATCCTGATGCGACTGTACCCACATATAGGTGTCACATGCAAGCATAAGGGCTATTGGTGTGGTGTATAGTTGGCTATAGTACTGTACGTTTTGAGTGGGTTTTGGAGAGCTCACTATACATTCTAAGAGGGTTATGGTGAGATGTGTACCTATGACCCTTTATATGAAGTTCACTGCAGTATCCTTTGAGGTGCCCCATTGTGTGTAATATATGCAAAATATCAGTGCCATTTAAAAAAAAAAGAAAAAAACTCCAGGCAGACCTGTCGGTAACACAGTTATCAGAAATTTAAGAAGAAATCAGACCTAAGATTCCATCATACCCGATGTAAAACTGTATAAAGAAGAAAAGGAGGTAATATGATGTTCATACAAAACTTTATCATAATTTAAAAGAATTACATTACATTAGTGATTTTTTATTCCGCCATTACCTTGTGGTTCAAGGCAGATTTCATTTGAGGTTATGTGGACATTTCCAGAGGTGTTACAGAGTAGAGCGGGTTGCTTCAGTGTTATAGTGACCCCTGATGCAGGTGTTGTTCCGATGCCAAAACACAGTGCTGTGTCGGGTCCACAAGCTGTTGTATGTGTCCTTCATTGAAATAAAACAAGTTGGTTTTACATCAATGATCTTCGGTGGAGTATTCATTGTCCGTTCCCACTTTTCTCTGTGTTGTTCATTCTTGTTGGTACCTTGTCCTGTTGGATTTTTTGTTGCGTGTTTGGACTTCACTACTAATAGCTACTACATAAATGCTATTCTACACTCATTCCAACAAATCCTCATCAAAATATCATGTTATATCAATTTTATAAAAGTTTTCATCTAGAAAAATTGTATAAATCTTTCATTTGGGATTCGAGGTGAGCATATCATACTATATTAAATGATCAAATCATAGGACCTCTTATGATCTATATATCATTCCAGGTCCGCATCCTGTATTGAAATGTTGTAATCATTTATGCTGCAATCCTCCTACCTACCACAAAAGTGCTTTATCCACAAGTGCTGGGCAAAATTTTTTTATATAGTATAAAACCCTATCTTTCAAAATTATGCAGTGTGCATAACTAGGGTGAAATATGCCAAAACCACCATAATGTCATTTAAAACACGCTTAAAGGAAAAGGCAAAACTTATCTAGGTGGAACCAGCCACCACCAGCGCTGGTATTGCTCAATACTACTCCCGACACCCACTGGTGAGAGCGTTTCAATCCTGAACAGATCTTCTTCGGGGGATGAATCAAGAAAAGCTGTCTCTCTAAAATGAAACAACTACCGGTATGTAAAAATTATGTAATGCATCGTGCTGTGACATTGAAAAAAACCCATATGATCGACTCTGTTTAACTCAATAAAACTAAGCCACACCCTGCTGAATAAAAACCAAAACATTATAATGTAGTAGCTATTAGTAGCACATTAAAGAATTATTTTGAATTATGATACATGTAAGTAGGAACATCGTAATACCCCCCTTTTCTTCTTTATACAGGTAACACAGTTACCAATAGGTTTACAGCAGTCAGGTTTTAGGATAGTAAAACCCAATTCAAAATAGCCAAGCAATTGTTAGTGAATCAATCGCTTGGCTGTTTTGCATAGGGTTTTACTAATTTGCATGGGTGGATCAGAGAAGAGAGGAGAGTGATCGGGCAGCAGTTTAGTGAATCGGGTCGGGGAACGATCACAAAATCGTCGTTATAGCCCCTAATAATTAAGCCAAGAAACTTGGGAGAAGCATACAACCACAGGATTGGCAGTCAGAACTGAGAGAGGCACAAAGGGTTTTGGAAAATCCTGAATTTGAACTGAGAATTAAAGGTTCAAGAGACTATAAACCAAGGGTTTGAACAGTATATAAACATTTAAGTGTGGAAGTATTGGAATTATTGAAAGCTATTCTTGACAATTTGTTTTATGATTAGGCCTAAGTACATGGTTCAAATAAATCAGTTTAATTTATTAGCCAACCTTGTTCACAGAAGTTTTTTGGGGATTTTTCCTGGGGGGAGGAGAGGGTGAGCCTACTCGCTAACACTTTTTTTCCCCAGGTGGGGCAATGAGTGCTAACCGAGTGAGGGACCAACAGAGACTGCCTTTGGGGGACTCCAGCCAGTTCAGGCTTCGGACTCAGAAATGCCCTTGTAATTCTCAGTAGTGCCCTGTGTTTCAGTTTTTGCTTCTGTTTTATTGCTGTGTGTAGAGGCTGACTTTGAGATTTCAGATAGAACTTTTGTCTTCATATCCCTATAATAGATCTATGGTTCCTTGTTTCATATTTTTTGAGGATCCATTTGTGCTTTGCATGTGTGTCCAAGGTGCAGTATTCTTCTAACATGTACTGTCAGTTTTCCACCTCGATACTGCCCATGACATATTTGAACGTCTCGATCATGTCCCCCCTCTCTCTGCGTTCCTGGATAAGTTGCAGCTATACTCACTTGAGAAACGCAGAGAGAGGGGGGGGGGGGCATGATCGAGACGTTCAAATATGTCACGGGCCGTATCAAGGTGGAAGAAGATATCTTTTGTATTAAAGGTCCCGCGGCTACAAGAGGGCATCCATTGAAACTCAGGGGTGGGAAATTTCATGGTGATACCAGAAAATATTTCTTCACCGAAAGGGTGGTTGATCGCTGGAATAGTCTTCCACTACAGGTAATTGAGGCCAGCAGCATGCCAGATTTTAAGAAAAAATGGGATTGGCACGTGGGATCTCTTAACGGAGGAAGTTAGGGGGTGGGTCATTAGTGTGGGCAGACTAGATGGGCCGTGGCCCATTTCTGCTGTCAGTTTCTATGTTTCTATATTGGCATTTTAGGGTACAATGTAATATTTACAGTCCTGCCTGTTCACGCATAAGTTTGTTTCTTTGTGTGTCCTGGGAGATGCTTGGCTGTTTGGGAGACTGAGAGTAGAGAGGGGACATATTGAGAGGCTCGACAAATTAAGGATAGGAGAGAAGGGTGAGATGCTGGATCATTAGGGGGATGGGTAAGGGAAGATGCTTGATTGTTAGGGGGATGGGACTTAGGGAGAGGGGAGAATGAAGAGATGAACTATTGGGGGGAAGGAAAGGGCATGCTGGACTGCTAGAAAGTAGATGCTGGACTCCAGGGGTGGGAGGGAAAATGAAATAGGTAATGTTGGGCAAAATGCCGCCATCCGACTCGCATGCGTGCTGCCCACTGGCTGCCGATTGACAAAGACCTACAAATTCTTTCACGACATGTACCGCGGCCTCTATGGCCTCCAAACTTCCGCCCTATGCCCCAAATCAATCGCTCCGCTCACAAGATGAAAAGTCATTATGCATGCCCTCGGGATGGGCCCTCTGCCTTGAGAACGCCTGAAAAAGATCTTACTTGCACTACCTACCACACCTCTGGAACAAACTACCTACTGGACTTACTGAACATCAGGAAGGCAATGAAAACTCATCTCTTCCCCTGACCCTCAATGAGAGTGTGCCAATCAAATTCTCCGAATCTTCTGACAAAGTGCCCGACCCCCCATTGTCTCGAATCTAAAACGCTATGTGCTTCATCCTATGTCTGACCATGCCATATTTTCTCATACAATATTCTTCCACACTCTGCCATACTATTTGCCATTTTTGTCCTACTATATTATATGTCATATTTACCATATTATGTTTGACACACTGTCTACCATGCTTCAATCTTTCGTGCCACGTCTGCCACACAATGTTTGCTGTTCAATGTCTTCTATGCATGTTTTCTGTTCAATGTATTTCATCATGCATGCTTGCCTTACCAATTTTGCCAAGTCGTCATACTGTTACCCATATTTTGTAATACTACTTCCTACCATACTATGAGAGTGTGGTGCAGGGGTTGGAGCTGCAGCCTCAGTCGATGAAGCCATCTGCGCAATGTGCGGCGACGGCAAAAAGAGCGAACAGAATGCTTGGAATGATTAAGAAGGAGATCACGAACAGATCGGAGAAGGTTATCATGCCACTGTACCGGGCCATAGTGCGACCTCACCTGGAATACTGCGTCCAGCACTGGTCGCCGTTCTTGAAGGAGGACATGGTAGTACTCGAAAGGGTCCAGAGAAGAGCGACCAAAATGGTTAAGGGGCTGGATTAGAGAGATTAGAGAAACTGGACCTCTTCTCCCTTGAAAAGAGGAGACTGAGAGGGGACATGATAGAAACATTCAAGGGATTATTATAGGGATAATGAAGGGCACTCTAAATTTAAAAGGGGATAGATTCCGTACAAATGTAAGGAAGTTCTTTTTTACTCAGAGAGTGGTGGAAAACTGGAATGCTCCTCCGGAGGCTGTCGTAGGGGAAAACACCCTCCAGGGATTCAAGACAAAGTTAGACAAGTTCTTGCTAGATCAGAACGTACACAGGTAAGGCTAGACTGTTTATTTAATTACTGTAAACCGAGTCGAGCCTTCTCAGAATGATGACTCGGTATACAAAGTTAAGCTTTAGTTTAATTTAGTTTAGACTCAGTTAGGGCTTAGGTCCTTGACCTAAGGGCCACCGCAGGAGCAGACTGCTGGGCACGATGGACCACTGGTCTGACCCAGCAGCGGCAATTCTTATGTTCTGACACGCACTGCTCTTTGTGACCCTGGGCAAGTCACTTGGTCCCCCAATGCCCCTGGTATATTATACAGATTTTGAGCCCACTGGGACAAGGAAAATGCTTGAATACCTGAATAAATTCATGTAAACTATTCTGAACTTCCCTAGGAGAACGGTATAGAAAATTGAATAAATAAATGGGGGAGGGGGGAGGCTTGGAAAAAGAGTGGAACAGCAGAAAACAAAAGTGGGAGAAAGAGATGAAAGGGAAAGATCAATGGCAAAGACAGATATAAAGGAGGAACAAACAAAGACAAGAGAAGAACAATGACAAATGGACAGCAGAACCTGAAAAGAATTAGGAGAAAAGACATGATTGAAAAAATAAAATACTAAGACAACAAAGGTAGAAGTACTTTATTTTTAATTTATTTATTGGAAAGTGTTGGCTTTGGGAAATGTGCATCTCTGATGATGTATTACGCACAATACAATAGAAAATGCATTTGTGTTTGTTTCTCCAGTGTTGCACTGCTTACAGTGACTTCTTGGGGTTACGGTAAAATGTTTGTCTCTGTATTTCTCTTTTTAATTTATGGTGCCTTGTTTTGTATTTGATGACAGCATGTCTGTGTTTTGCTTGCATGATTGAGATATGACATTCTCATAGTGTTTCTTGCTTTAGGTTCAGGTTCACTTTATTTGAAAATTTAAGCAGTTTACAATATACATGAAAAGGGGGTATTAAGCAAAGTAATAAGAACACTGAACATTTATCAATCAACAATTTAAAATAGACTTAAAACTAAATACAGGGATATAAAGAAGTGTTTGAAGGGAGAAATATAATTTAGAAATGAAGGGTAAACAGGGAAGGTCTTGCAGCCATTTGCATATTCCTTTGGGGTGACTCCCAGATCCACCCTGATTCACTCAGGGCTGTTTCAGGTGCCCAGGGCTCCCACTGCCTGCCTTCCAGGTGCCGAGGAGGTCTTGCAGCCATCTGCATATTCCTCCCAGCATTCTCTGGGGTGACTCCCAGGTTGACCCTGATCTTCTCAAGGCCTTTACACCAGGTGCTGCATGCCTAACAGCATGCAAAACAATCTGTTTCTACTGATTTTACATTACTTCTGTTTTCATGGCTCCAGTACACTTGATGCTGACTTTTCCTCATTCCCTTTCTCCATCTCAAACCACTGCATTCTTCCAAGACCATATTGCCTACCTTCCAAATTCATTACTTCACTGAAGCTTCAACATTTTCTTTCTCTCATTCAACCATTCCTATTCTGTCTGAGTGCATCTACAGTGCTGTCATGCATCTCGTACTCTTGGCCATACTCTATTGCTGCTTTCTTTGCTATCAACTGGGGATATTAATCCCAATCCTGGTCCTCCTGTTCAATTTTCATTCTACTCATGCAGGTCACTGCAATGTCTCCAATCTTATCTCTGTTCCTATCCTCCCCCTTCTTCTTTGCCTTTCTCCTGTGCCCCGTAGAATGTCCGCTCTGTCTCCAACAAGCTTGCATACATCCACAATCTCTTTATCTCTCAAACTCTCCATCTGCTTGCACTGAGACCTGACTCTGCCCTGAAGACTCTACTTTAGTTGCTACCCTGTATCATGGAGGTTTCCTTTTCTCCCATATACCTTGCTGAGGTATATCTCGTAGATTTCAACCTCTTCTTCTACCTCAGTCTCACTGCTTTTCTTCCTTCAAAGTTCACTCCATCCATCTATTCACCCATCTGCCTCTTAGAGTAGTAGTCATTTATCAACACTCTGATAAGTTATTTTCTTCCTTTCACACAGACTTTGACTCCTGGCTTTCCTTCTTTCATGAGCCTTCATCTCCTTCCCTCATTTTTGTCTAAAAGACATTTGGAGCATTGAGATAAAGCAGCATTTTTCTGCTACTCAATGGCCACGGATTTGGACTTGGAGGATGAGATGTACAGCGTCAACATCTATGAGACAAATTTGTGTTTTTTGTTTTGTTACATAGAAATTTTTGGATCCCAGTTCGTTTGCAGAAGTTAAATATTTCCAAATCTAATAGATGCTGGCACTGTCATCTTGAAATAGGGACACTGGATCATTTGTTGTTCTATTGTCCTTTGGTACTCAACTTTTGGAAATCAATATGGGGACAAATCAATTCGATTTTGGAATCATCTATTCTGATGTCTTATGAGGTGGTTATTTGCGGTACATTGTTGTCACCTAAACCTCCTTTGGAAAAATATAAAAATAGATTATTTGCCACTATGACTGGGATAGCCATGCAATTAGTTACCAAAAATTGGGATCGGCTTAATTTCTTCTTTTGGTGGAAGTCTTTATGTTTATGCCACAAATATGAGAAAATGAATTTAGAAATTTTGGGTAATAATAAGTTCTTTAAATTATCTTGGAGTCCATTGACAAATTTTGTTAAAGTTGATTAGCTGTATTATTCTCCTGATTTCTCATTTGAGTTACTCATCCACAAGGGTGGGTGGGCAGAGGGGTATTATATTTTGAGGTTATCATTAATCAATAAGTTCAATATGAATTTACTGAAGTAATGTATTTTGTTTTTGTTCTGATATTAGGACGGAAGGGGCGGGGGAAATGTTTTTGAAGAATTTTTGATTGATGAAAATGCAATTTTGAAGTTGATTATATGTAATTGTATATTTTAATGCATTGTTTTGAATGGAAAATCAATAAAGAATTAAAACAAACAAACAAACTTTATGCTTAAGACTCCCAAATCTGCCTCTTTACACCAGTAATTTCTACAGGGATCTAGGCCCAAGTCTCAGCCTGCCTGTCTCACATTGCTGTTTAAATGTCTTACCACCAATTGAAAGTGAACATGGCCAAACGTGAGCTTCTTATTTTTCACCTAAACTCACCTCTCCTCCTCCCCCATTTTTTATTTCCATAGGTAACACTCTCATCCTCCCTATCTCATCAGCTTGCAACCTCAGGGTTATGTTTGACTCCTCTCTCTCTCTTTCTCTGTCTCTGCACAAATCCAACAGACACTAAGGGCTCCTTTTACTAAAGTGTGCTAGCGTTTTTGCACACGCAGGAAATTACCATGCGCAACGCTTCTAGAACTAACGTCAGTTCAAAGCTGGCGTTAAGGTCTAGCACGCGTGGCAATGTAGCGTGTGCTATTCTGCGCATTAAAGCCCTAGCGCACCTTAGTAAAAGGAGCCCTAAAGCATGTCATTTCTTACTTTAAAATATCACCAGAATCTGAACTTTCCTTTATGAGCACGTTACCAAAACCCTTATCCAAACTCTTATCACCTTTCACTTAGATTACTACAACTCGAAGCAGGGACTTTAGATCATTTATTATTCTATTGTCCATTTGTTATGACTTTTTGGAAATCAATTTGGGACCAAATTAATTGTTTATTAGATAATCCAGTGGCATTGTCATATGATACTGTGCTATTTGGTATGGCAATGAGAGCAAAAAGTCAGATTTCTTCAAATAATAACAAATTATTACTTATAATGACTGGGGTTGCCATTCAACAAATTACATATAATTGGAAAAACTGGAGTAGATTAAATTATAATTTCTGGTGGAATTCCTTATGTCATATTTATAAAATGGAAAGATTTATTGCAATACAACGAGGATGTTTCAGGAAATTTCAAGATGTGTGGGAGCTATTAACAAATTTTGTAGTGATTAGATGATTTTTTTCCCCTTAAATTTTACAGGTTCAATTATGAGGGGGGAGAGGGGTAATTTTATTATTACATATTGTACAAGGTATTTGATTATATGATAGGAAAGGGTGGGAAGGATGGGAGATAAGAGCATATCATTTGTACCATTGATGATTATTAAGTGATTTTTATTTATTGTTAATATGTTTCAACTTATTGACACACTTATTGTAAGTTTGAAAATGAATAAAGATTAAAAAAAAAAAAAGATTACTACAACTTGCTTCTCACAAGTCTTCCACTAAACTATCTCTTTCCCCTTCAATCCATTCAAAATTCTGCTGCATAACTTAAATTCCACCAGTGTCACTATGCTCACTTTACCCATCTCCTCAAGTCACTTCATTGGCTCCTCATCCACTTCCACATACAGGTCAAACTCCTCTTACTGACTTAAAAGTACATTCACTCTGCAGCTCCTCAGTATCTCTCCTCTCTTATCTCTTCATATACTCCTCCCCGGGAATTTTGTTCAAGGGTAAGTCTCGCTTATCTGTACAGTTCTCCTCTATTGCCAACTCCAGATTCCATCCCTTCTGTCTTGCTGTATCATATGCCTGCAACAGACTGCCTAAGTTAGCACGTCAAGCTCTGTCTCTGGTAGAATTCAAATCTAGGTTAAAAGTCCACTTTTTGGAGGCTGTTTTAACTCCCATTCATTTTAAAAGTACCCATGTCTGTTATATAATTTCCTCTATGAGAAATTCCCTAACCCCTATTTGTCCTGTTAGATTTGGATGATTTTAAGATACAATCTAAGGAATCAATGAAAAAATAAAAGAACAAGATACAGCAATAGAAATTTGATTTGCATTCTAACAGAAGGGATGAAGATATCAGACATGAAAATTGTGTATTGAGATATGATGCACATACAGCAACAGTAGCAAAAAATAATTCAAAATAGATGGGGCATTTTACAATTACATCCTGTATTTAACAATTCTTCATTATGATTGTTTATAAGTGATATATTTATTGTTACTGTGAATGAATATATTTTACACTTAATGTAATTCTGAAAATGAATAAAGAATATTAAAAAAAAAAACAAACAACAACACAATTCTTCATTATGAATAGCCTATAGAGAATGACATGGGGAAAAATTTTTTTCACCGTTGCTGCCCCATCCCCGTATGCTCAGTATCTGTCCCCGTCCTGCAAACTGTCAGATCCCATTCGCATAAGCCTCGAATAGTTATGATTTTATACTGAACTTATTTTATTAAAGTATAAAAAGAGACAATACTCTGTACAATTGTCATTTTATAAATACAAATAATACAGAGCAAGGATCAACAAAACCCCTGTCTCCCCTCCCTTTCACAAATATCCCCTCCACTAGTGTGAAAACTGAACAAACCAAATTACTACAGAATGCTACATAGAAAAATCAAGCTAACAGAATACTGTACCACAGTCACACATGGCAGGAATAGTGTTAGGGGAGAGCAACTAGGGCAACTGCCCCCTGTCAGAGAGAGAGCCCTAAGCCATCTGGAAGCTAAAGAAGCACAGCCTGGACTTTGCGGTCCCCAGTTATGTCTAATACCAGCTCTAGCAGGATACATATTTCAAATCTGAAATATTCTAATCACAAAATATAAAATCATTTTTTTTTTTTCTTTTTGTTGTCTGATAATTTTATTCTTCAAATCACATTGGTCTCAGGCTTTGGTTTTAGGTTCCTTCTGTCTTCATTGTGGCATGGCTGGCTCCTGAAGGTAAAATAGGCGCAAGAGGAACTGGGAAGAAGATGCCGAGTCTGACACAGGCGCAATTTTTTTTACCACAGGAGTAAGACTTTTCACCGCTCCCATGGGGCGGTAAAAGGTCTTGTCCCCATTCCTGGGGGGCAGTGAAAGGTCTTGTCCCCATTCATGGGGTAAACCAGTTGCACATGTCTCCATTCCTGCGGATTTACTGCGTTGACCCGCGATGTCCTGCGGTAAACGGTCCCCGTGTCATTCGCTGAAAAACTACTGCCTGCTCAAGAGGAGGCCGTAGCGGCTAGCGCGCACGTCATTTTAGCGCTCGCTGTTTCCCACGTTAAGGCCCTAACGCACCTTTGTAAAAGGAGCCCTTAGTAATTGTAAATCTGATTTTGTGGTTACGTTGTCAAATGTAGGGATGACGTCTAGACCCTTTAAAATTAGAATGTTAGAGCATAAGTCTAACATTAAGAGAAAGAATATCAAAGAACCTTTGGTCCAACATTGCATCTCATTTCAACATCAATTTGAGGAGTTACACTGCTGTGTGATTGATAAAGAACCCCTTTATAAAAGAGGAGGTGACAGAAAAAAGAAATTACAACGTAGTGAAGTGAGATGGCTCTTTAATCTGCAGTTCTTTGAACCTTTGGGCTTGAATACTTATATCAATTGGAATATTTTTCTGTGAATCTGATTTTGATCATTTGAAATATTTGCTGATGTGCTATTTCATCACTGTATAGTGGTTTTTTTATTTTTATTTTTTCTCCTTTTCTTTGAATTTTTTGGAAGTTGTTTTGTAATTCACACAAATTGTGTATATGCAGTGGGTTTCTACAGTATTTTTTAACATGCGTGCAACATGAGCGTTTATTAGTAGTGCCTCTTTAAACCCCCTCCTTTACAAAGCTGTGCTAGCATTTTTAGCGCTGGCCGTGGCAGTAACAGCTCAGACGCTCCTAGGAATTCTGTGAGCATAGGAGCTGTTTGCGCCATGGCCAGTGCTAAAAACTGTGCTATGCTTTTGTAAAAGGGGTGGTAAGTAATCCAGTGCGAGTCTTGGTTATATTTGCAAATTTAATGTCTGCAGCCTGATTTAAACTTTGGCTTCTGATGTGGTTTCAGCCATTTTCTTAGCCCATATGGCACTTTAATAGTGAGTATCCCTTGAGCATTAGAACTGATTTTAGCTCATATTGTGTGTTTAATTTTTATTTTTCACATAACAGAGCATAATTATTGAATAATTAAGAATTTAATGGGCCAATTGAAGCTAAAACTATTCCCTGACAAAGCCAATTCACATTGGTGAAATGGAGGCAGTCCCAAGGGAACTTAAGTGTCCTTCCTTCATTATTTGGCTATGTAAGCTCTGTAATTTGGCAGTCAACAGTTTTGTTATTTATAGTCCCTAAAGTTACTTTTACACTGTATTGTTTACTACATGATTACTGGAGAGCTCTTTGAGACTAATGATTACATAATGACTCTTTAAAGTAAGACTTTTTTAGCATCTTTCATGGAGGTCTATTATCCCTTTGAGGTTACTGAGGTCTCTTTTTCACTCCTATTTTGATAGCTCTCAGTCCTTAGTAGACAGAGCAATAGTTTCTTTGGAAGATTTTTTTTTATCGCAGTTTGCACTTTTCATCACCTGTGTTCTCTGTGGGAAATTCCTTAACCCCTATTTCTCCTGTTAGATTGTAAGATCTATTAAGCAGGGATTTTTTTTCTTATATGTGTGGAGGGGAATAATCAAAAAATACATCTGTTATAGATATTGAATGGGGGATTAGATGGGTGGGGGGAGTTGGTTGATAGGATAGGATTGATGATTGTTATGGGAAATTGTATGAACTTAATATTTGATATTTATAATGCTATTCTTTTTATATTGTGACAGAGTTCAAAAAAGGGTGGAATGAACATAGAGGATCTAGAATCAGAAAATAATAGTAAATATTGAAGAACTAAGGCCAGTACTGGGCAGATTTGCACGGTCTGTGTCTGTATATGGCCTTTTGGTGGAGGATGGGCTGGGGAGGGCTTCAATGGCTGGGACGGTGTAGATGGACTAGAGAGAGCTTTGATGGAGACTTCAATAGTTGGAACCTAAGCACAGTACCGGGCAGAGTTTTGGTTTCTTGCCCAGAAATAGCTAAGAAGAAGAAGAAACCCACCCCCCCCCCAACAAATTTTTAGACTGAATCAGGTTGGGCAGACTAAATGGACCATTCGGGTCTTTATCTGCCGTCATCTACTATGTTACTATGTTAAGTATGCTTAATAAAAATGATTTTAAATAATCAAAAAATATGTCTAAGTCCATTTTGGGCCTAGGGCACTAGTCACCCAAAGTCGGCAGCTTCTAAAGTCCATTCTCGAAAAATACACCCAAAATATTTTTTCCTGAAAGTCATATACTTCTATGTCCTGCCGTTTGATCGTCCAGACCGCCAAGTCATTCTCGTCCAAAAAATTGTTTAAGTCCCATACGTCTAGAACAAGACCTTTTGGACATGGGAGGGGCCAACAAAGTAATGGACTGGCCACCTAGACATGGCAACAGAGTAGTGGGGCATCTTACAGGGCACTGCAGTGAACTTCACAAAAACGGTGTCACATAAACATTTCACCACAACTCCCTTGCAGGTCATGGTGAGCCCCCCAAAACTTACTATATCTACCTTTCTACAACTCAAATAGCCCTTATGGCTGCAGGTGGCACCTATATGGCAGTACAGTAGGGTTTGGGTTTTTATGGGTAAACTCACATTTTTCACCATGAATGCAGTGGTGAGTGGCTTATGGGCCTGGGTCCTTCTTTCTATGGTTCATTAGTGCACCCTCTCCCCCCTCCCCCCCCCCCGATTACTTATGCCACCTCTGTGCAGTTGTACTAGGCTTTCATATGCCAGGTGCTGATATTCTGGAGGCAGGTATGTACGTTTTTATTCCAATTTTTATGGTGGAGGGGGTCAGTGATCACTGGGGAGTGTGTGAGGGGCTGTACTTTGTTTCTCTAGTGGTTATCTGGTAACTTTGGATACCTTCTGGCCACTTATACCTGTTTTTAGATCGCCTAAGTCACAACGTATAAGTTCCGTCCAGGCAGCCTCGTAAAACTTTTGGTTATACCTGCAGTATGACTAAGTCTAGGTCAGCCCACGTCCCACCCAAATCCTACCCTCACCACTTCTCCTAAAATGCCCCTTTCAGCTCTGGGCATACAGTGGCATTCAGAGGCCTAAAAAGTCCTAAGATAACGTTTAAAACCCCATTTCATTTATCGGCACTGGACAAAACAACAACCAACACAAGCAGGAGAACCAACCAACTCACACCAACAACCGAAATACAAACCCAAGTATAAAAAAAAAAAAAAAATAAGACCAAGAATGGCAGGGAAGATGAGCAGGACCTGCTTGTATTGGAAAAATGGTCCAGTACTTGGCAACTAAACTTTAATGCCAAGAAATGTAAAGTAATGCACCTTGGGAGCAGAAATCCATGCAATACATACACCTTGAACTGTGAAAACTTAACAAGAACTACTACAGAAAGGGACTTTGGAGTTCTCATCCAGGAAGATATGAAAGCTGCTAATCAGGTGGAGAAATCTTCAGCAAAGGCCAGACAAATGCTGGATTGCATCAAAAGGAGCTTTATCAGCCGAAAGCCGGAAGTCATACTACCGTTATACAGATCCATGGTGAGACCTCACCTGGAGTACTGTGTCCAATTTTGGAGGCCACATTATCAAAAGGATGTGAAGAGATTGGAGTCGATACAGAGAATGGCCACTAGGATGGTCTCAGGATTTAAAGACATCCCATATGAAGAACGCCTGATCAGACTGCGCTTATATTCTCTCGAGGAGCGCAGAGAAAGGGGGGACATGATAGAAACATTCAAATACATCACGGGTCACATCCAAGTGGAGGAGGAAATCTTTTCTCTAAAGGGTCCCACGGCGACAAGAGTGCATCCACTAAAACTTAAGGGAGGAAGATTTCATGGTGACACCAGGAAATACTTCTTCACCGAACTGGTGATTGATCGATGGAATGATCTTCCATGCCAGGTGGTCGAGGCCAGTAGCATGCTCGACTTCAAGAGTCGATGGGACAAACAGGTGGGAGTACTACAGATAGATACTCCAGGGAAGAAGGGTTCTTGAGTAGGGAGACTAGTTGGGAGGGAGGGTTCTTGAGTGGGCAGACTTTTTGGGCTGTCGGCCCTTTTCTGCCGTCATACTCTATGTTTCTATCTGTCTTTTAGGTCGTCCAAGTGCCAATTTAGGCAGGTTTTTAGATGTATTTTTGTTATGATTATGAACCCCTTAACGTACAGCAGCGCTATAGAAATGATAAGTAGAGTAGTAAGAAAAGGGCAGGGAAAACCAAACTTGCCAACTGAAGCCATGATTTGTTCTGAGATAATATTAGTGATTAAGTGTGAGAAATTGTTAATGCTAGATTGAGTCTGGAAGTGTGAGAGAAAAATAATAGGTTATAAGTTGTGATTTTGATTTATCAAATTAACTTAGGTAAAGGGGAAAGCCATTTGGGGGCAACTATGCTGAAACAAGTCAATCGAGTAGAATTGTAAACTGTTCTGAAGGAAGGTATATATAAAGTGATGAATTGTGGTGTGACATGATCATATTTCCAGAGACCATAAAGTAGTTTGATAGCTGTATTTTGTATGAGCTGCAGCTTTTGTACTGGTGAACTAGGATGACCAATAAACAATTAATTGCAGTAATCCAGTTTTGAAATAACCAAGGCATTTCCCCAAATACCTATGAATGCCTGATCAAAAAGTGAGTGTATAGGAGCACGGAAATGAGGAAGACACACAGAGCAGAGGACAAGAAACATCTGACACCAAGGTAGAGGATACCCATGGAGGAACCTTGCTGGAAGAAATGAAGAACACCAAGGACACAGACCTGCGACCGACACGGAGGCTGAAAGAAGGGAAATCTGCAATCCTGGTGGGAGACTCAATCCTGAGGCACGTTGACAGTCACATAGCAGGAGGGAGAGAGGATCAGCTAGTGACCTGTCTCCCAGGAGCGAGAATAAAGGACATCATTGACAAGATTGAGAGAATCCTGGAAGGAGCAGAGACGGAAGAGACAGCAGTGATAGTCCACGTCGGGACGAACGATGTCACCAGGAGGGACTACAGCAAGAATGCACTGACTGAACAATTCAAGATCTTAGGAAGGAAACTGAAGATGAGATGGACCCGACAGAGGCAATTCTTATGTTCTTATGAGGACCCAGAGGATAGCCTTCTCAGAGATCCTGCCAGTACCGAGGGCAGAAACGAAGAGGCAGACGGAGCTACAATCAATTAACGCATGGATGAGAAGATGGTGTGAGGAAGAGGGATTTCTCTTCGTGAGGAACTGGACAACGTTCTGGGGAAAGAACAAGCTTTTCAAGAAGGATGGTCTACACCTGAGCAAGGCTGGAACTAGACAACTAGCAAATAACGTCAGAAGAGCGATAGAGCAAGCTTTAAACTAAGTAAAAGGGGAAAGCCGACAGTTGACCTGGTATCGACGGTTCGGGAAACAGTATCCAGTGAGGGTACTGAGGGGAAAGATTACGGGGAAGACACAAGTAGCAAGCAACAGACTATGAACAAACAAGGGAGTCAGATGAAGCGAGAGGGGGAAAGGATGAGCATGCTGAAAGGGGAAGTCAAAATGGGACTGGATGATGAGAAGGAACAAGAGGAGGACAATAGGAACACGCCACAAGGGGAAGGCAATAGGAATCTACCACAAAGAGAGGACAAAAGAGACAATACTCAGGAGTTGGCAGGTCAGGAAGGGGACAGAATGAAGAATGGAATGCAAGGGAAAATAGAAAGGAAGGGAAAATGCCGGGAGTTGATCTGCATGTATACTAATGCAAGGAGCCTAAGGAACAAAATGGGGGAACTAGAAGTCATGGCCAATAATGAGAGACTAGACATCATAGGGATCACGGAAACATGGTGGAACGAAGAAAACAAATGGGACATAGTACTGCCAGGATACAAACTCTACCGAAAAGACAGGACTTACCAGAAAGGGGGAGGAATAGCACTATACATAAGGGATACCATTCACTCAACCACTGTGGACACAGCAGTGACAAATGCCCAACTGGAGTCATTGTGGATCAAAGTACCAGGAAGCAACGGATCCGAGATAAAGATGGGACTGTTCTACCGCCCACCAGGGCAAACTGAAGCTGAGGATACAGAAATGGTAGCCGAGCTGAGAAAGGAATGCAAGAACCCAAACACCATAGTTATGGGAGATTTCAACTATCCTGGTATAGACTGGTGTCTTGGAAATTCAAAATGTGCAAGGGAAACGGAGTTCCTGGAAGCAGTCCATGACTGCTTCATGGAACAACTTGTCGAGACACCAACGAGAGGATCAGCGATTCTGGTTCTGATCCTCAATGGGATGAAAGGACCAGCAAAGGATGTGGAGGTCATGGGACCACTAGGAACCAGTGACCACAACATGATTCAGTTCAAAGTGCAAGTAGGACTACCTATGGGAAAGAGAACTAAGGCAACAACATTTAACTTCAAGAAAGGGAACTATGATGCCATGAGACAAATGGTGAGAAAGAAGCTCAGAAACAGCTCCAAGGAAACGCGGACTGTGGAGCAAGCCTGGTCCCTATTCAAGGACACAGTAAACAAGGCGCAAAACCTATATATACCAAGATTTAGGAAAGGTTCCAAGAAGAACCAGACGAGGGACCCTGCATGGATAACCAGTGAAGTAAAGAAAGTGATAGGAGACAAGAAAAAATCATTTCGGAAGTGGAAAAAAGATAAAACTGAAGGAAACTGGAGAGAGCACAGGAAGCATCAAAAAGAATGTCACCGAGTAGTCAGGAAAGCCAAGAAAGAGTATGAGGAGAGACTGGCCAAGGAAGCAAGAAATTTCAAACCATTTTTCCGATATGTGAAAGGGAAACAACCAGCAAGGGAGGAGGTGGGGCCCCTGGATGAGGGTGACCGGAAGGGAGTGGTGAAAGAGGAAAAAGAAGTGGCTGGTAGGCTAAACAAGTTCTTCTCGTCGGTCTTTACAATAGAGGACACAACCAGTGTGCCAGAACCGGAGAAAATCTTCAGGGGAGATCAAGAGGGGAAATTATCATGCATGGAGGTAAGCCTCGAAGACGTTCTCAGATAGATAGATAGATTAAGAACGGACAAAGCTCCGGGCCCAGATGGGATTCACCCGAGAATACTGAAAGAGCTCAGAGATGAAACAGCAGAGCTACTGCAGCATATTTGCAACCTGTCCTTGAGAACAGGGGTAATCCCGGAGGACTGGAAGATAGCGAATGTTACACCGATCTTCAAAAAAGGATCGAGAGGCGACCCGGGAAACTACAGACCGGTGAGCTTAACCTCTGTTCCGGGGAAGATGGCCGAATCACTGATCAGGGAAGGTATCAATGAGCATATAGAAAAAAATAATCTGATGAGATCGAGCCAGCATGGTTTCTGTAAAGGCCGATCATGCCAGACAAATCTACTGCAGTTCTTTGAGGGGATAAATAAGCAATTGGACCAAGGTGACCCAGTAGACATTATATATCTAGATTTCCAAAAAGCCTTCGACAAGGTGCCCCATGAACGCTTACTGAAGAAACTTTGGAGCCACGGGGTGGAAGGGGACGTGCACAGATGGATCAAAAATTGGCTGGCGGACAGGAAACAGAGGGTAGGAGTAAAGGGGCACTACTCTGACTGGATAGGGGTCACAAGTGGTGTTCCGCAAGGGTCAGTGCTGAAACCACTGCTGTTCAATATATTTATTAATGATCTAGAAATGGGGACAAAGTGCGAAGTTATCAAGTTCGCGGATGACACAAAACTCTCCAGCAGGGTCAGAACTGTTGAGGAATGCAAAGAACTGCAGAGCGACCTGAACAAACTGAGTGAGTGGGCAAAAAAAAAAATGGCAGATGAACTTCAATGTGGAGAAATGTAAGGTCTTGCACATAGGGAAAGGGAAATCCATGTACAGCTACGCGATGGGAGGGAAGGCACTCGGGGAAGGCAAACAAGAAAAAGATCTGGGGGTATTGGTGGATAACACAATGAAGCCGGCGGCGCAATGTGCAGCGGCCTCAAAAAAAGCGAACAGAATGTTGGGCATTATCAAAAAAGGTATCACTACCAGAACGAAGGAAGTTATCCTGCCACTGTATCGAGCAATGGTGCGCCCACATCTGGAATACTGCGTCCAATACTGGTCGCCATACCTCAAGAAGGACATGGCAATACTCGAGAGGGTCCAGAGGAGAGCAATGAGGATGATAAAGGGTATGGAGAACCTTTCATATGCCGAACGGTTAGACAGGCTGGGGCTCTTTACCCTGGAGAAGCGGAGACTGAGAGGGGACATGATAGAGACTTATAAAATAATGAAAGGCATAGAGAAGGTGGAGAGGGACAGATTCTTTAGACTAGCAGCAGTGGCGTACCTAGGGGGGGGGGCGGGGGGGCGGGCCGCCCCGGGTACCAGCCCTGAGGGGGTGTTCCCGGCCTTGCCGCTCAGTCCCCCCCCACGCCCGAAGGACCGCTCGCCCCACTGACCTTCCAGCACACCTATGAAGCAGCCCGCAGCAGGATCGCGACGTCAGCAATCCCTCAGCTGCTTGGGCGCTGCTTCCTGCGCCGCGGTCCCGTCCCTCCTCTGACGTCAGAGGAGGGGGCGGGACCGCGGCGCAGGAAGCAGCGCCCAAGCAGCTGAGGGATTGCTGACGTCGCGATCCTGCTGCGGGCTGCTTCATAGGTGTGCTGGAAGGTCAGTGGGGCGAGCGGTCCTTCGGGCGTGGGGGGGGCAGTAGCTTAAGGTAGCCCGGCGCAGGAAGCAGCTCCTAAGCAGCGCAAAGATAGCTGACGTCGCGATCCTGCTGCGGCTGCTTCATAGGTAGTGCGGGGAGGCCAGGGGGGCGAATGGTCCTTCGGGGTGGGTCGGGGCATCAGGCCTTCAGGGTGGGGCGGGCGGGCGGGCAGGCAGACTTTCAAGGGGGAGGGGGGTGACAGGCAGGCAGGCAGGCCTTCAAGGGGTGGTGCAGGTCTTCGGGGGGGGGGTGCAGACCTTCAAGGGGGTGCAGGCCTTCAAGGGGGGGACAGGCAGGCAGGCCTTCAAGGGGGGGACAGGCCTACAAGGGGGGGGGACAGGCCTACAAGGGGGGGGGACAGGCCTTCAAGGGGGGACAGGCCTTCAGGGGGGGTGCATGCCTTCAGGGGGGGTGCCGACCTTCAAGGGGGTGCAGGCCTTCAAGGGGGGGACAGGCAGGCAGGCCTTCAAGTGGGGGGACAGGCCTTCGGGGGGGTGCAGGCCTTCGGGGGGGGGTGCAGACCTTCAAGGGGGTGCAGGCCTTCAAGGGGGGGACAGGCAGGCAGGCCTTCAAGGGGGGGACAGGCCTACAAGGGGGTGGGACAGGCCTTCAAGGGGGTGCAGGCCTTTGGGGGGGTGCCAACCTTCAAGGGGGGGTGCAGGCCTTCAAGGGGGGGGACAGGCCTTCAAGGGGGGACAAGCAGGCAGGCCTTCAAGGGGGGGACAGGCCTTCAAGGGGGGGACAGGCCTACAAGGGGGTGGGACAGGCAGACCTTTAAGGGGGGACAGGCCTACAAGGGGGTGGGACAGGCAGACCTTTAAGGGGGGATAGGCCTTCAAGGGGGGACAAGCAGGCAGGCCTTCAAGGGGGGGTCAGGCCTTCAAGGGGGGGGGACAGGCCTTCGGGGGTGCAGGCCTTCGGGGTGGGTGCAGGCCTTCGGGGTGGGTGCAGGCCTTCGGGATGGGTGCAGGCCTTCAGGGGGGGACAGACCTTCGGGTGGGGGGTACAATCCTTCGGGGAGGGTGCAGGCCTTCAGGGGTGGGGTTTAGGCGTTCAGAGGGGGACAGACCTTCGGGTGGGAGGTAAAGTCCTTCGGGGGGTGCAGGTCTTCAGGGGTGGGGTGTAGCCCTTCTGAGGGGGGACAGACCTTCGGGGGAGGGGGGTCCTGGTGTAAAAGTACACAGAGGGAGAGAGGGAAGGGGGGTTCAAAGATACGTGCATATGCCAGACTTTGGGGGTTAGAAATAATGGGTCTAAAAACAGAGGAGTGGGAGAGAGATGGTGCATAATGGGATTTAGGGAGGGAAGGAACAGAAAGGGAGAGAACTTGGAAACAGGGGATGGTGTGGAGGGGGGATAGAGATACTGGATAGGAGGATAGTTGGGAACAGAAAGGGAGAGATGGTGGATCCTGGGGTGGTGGGGAGTTGAGAAAAGGTGAATCTGTGGATGGAGACAAAAAAAAGGAAAGATGCCAGATCTCCGGGAGAGGGAAGGGAAACGGAAGGGGAGAACAGAGATGGCAGACGGATGGTTAGCACGGAGAAAGGAGACCCTGGCAAGCAAGACAACAAGAGCCTGGGACCAACAAGATTTGAATATTGATCAGAGAACAAAAGGTAGAAAAAATAATTTTATTTTCTGTTTTGTGATTACAATATGTTAGATTTGAAAAGTGTACATGAGACAGCTTGAAATGGGAACTTTTCTATTTTTGTGAATGGCAAGGCTGAGTTCAGTTAAAATATATGCTTTATAAGAAAATATAATAATGTGTTTTATAAAGTTTATAAGCATTGCTGGCATACTCGGTGAGGTGTTCCTAGTGTTGGTGGTGGTGGTAGCATGTCAGTGTGTTGAGAGGAAGAGGTAGTCTGGGAAATTCTGCTGAGCAAACTCTGGGCCCATTTCCACCCCCAGTTAGTCCACTCCACTCAACTGGTTCACACACTGAGTGGGTCTTTGGGTGTTATTTCTGGGTAGTTGTTTTAGAATCTCTTCCAGTGGTTTGTCAGTATCTCCTTCTGGTCCAAGGAAGGAAACTTTGTCAACCTTAGCATTGACCTTCAGAATATGTTTGTAACAGCGCTGCTTGTGTGGCATTAGGCTATGTAGTGATCGAAAGAAAAAAACAGACCTTTGCACATTTTTGCACTATATGGTGGGTGTATGAGGAGATTCATTTCCTGCACAGTTAAGTCCATGTGAAGTTACCTTGTGCTGTATTTGACATCTAGCAAGGTCTCTGTTTGGAAGGAAAGATCTAAGCTTAAAAATGAAGTGGCCAGAAGTTATGTTAAAAGTAGATAGCGTAGCTGGTTTTAAGAAAGGTTTGGACAAATTCCTGGAGGAAAAGTCCATTGTCTGTTATTAAGACATGGGGGAAGCGTCTGCTTGCCCTGGATTGGTGCACTCAGCAGCAACAAATACTAGTTTTGGCTGGCTCTTTCCCCGCATTTCTCCTCTCTTCCCCACGATTTAATATCCAGTTCAGGCAGTAAGTAAATGCATTGGCAGGGGGGGTCTGGTAAGTCTTGGGGGCTGGGGATGGAAGGTGAGAATCAGTTCTGTAGGCTATCAGAAATTTGCTTAATTATCTACTCACACAGAAAAGCAGTAAAGTCAATAGGTTCTCTGAGTGGGAACAACCTGTTTGATCTTGCACTCTTGTGATTGACCAATTGTTTATCACTGTTTAATTTATCACATTGATTAATTTGAGCACACCTGAGGTGTCCTATGATGGTGTGCACTGCAGGCAGAGGAGCCTTATTGTCTCCTCTCGCTTACCTCTCACGCTGAGGACACCCTGCTTCAGTATAATCATTTATATGATTTATCTTATAAACATTATTACGTGGTCTTTTCCTCAAGTGCTGAGACATCAGGTTGTTCCCACTTGGAGAACCTATTGACTTTTACTGCTTTTCTGTGTGGCTTTAACATTTTTGCTATTCAGTATACCTAAACTATTATTCAGTAGAAAAAATATGGTTTGTTCAATCAAATCCTGTGTGGACATTGGACTTCTATGAGTGAATGTTCTGCTTGATTGAACAAACTAAATTTTTTCTACTGAATAATAGTCTAGGTACAATGAAAGTAAATAGCAAAAATGTTTGAGTAGATAATTAAGGAAATCTTTTTCATATTGCTTGCTTATGGACTGGGAAAAAAGACTGTTCAAGCAAATGTCTCCAGAACTGCTTTAATGGAAAAATGTGATTTTTTTTTTTAAGTACTTTGTGAAATTTATTGTTGTTGTGAAATTTATTGTTATACTTTGTTTAAACTTAAAAAGCGGTGTCATTAACAGTGAATCTAATCGAAAAATCGATTCAACAGGGTGAATCGAATCGAATGAAATATTTTTCTCTGAATCGGGCAGCACTATTGGCTACCATGAGAATGGGCTACTGGGCATGATGGACCATTGGTGTGACCCAGTTAGGCTATTCTTATGTTATGTTCTCATCTGTAGGGGCCTTTGTTTTCACTTCTTATTTTAATGTATTTTTTTCCTGGGAACTTATCAGTGTTTTTTTATAATGGGAACAAAAATGGAAGAGAATTAATGTGTGTGGAATGGGGGGGTAACTAATTTCTTCAGCTAAATAATTCAATCCACTTCAAACAGACATAGGAGAACTCACGCACCATTCACACACCCTCCAACCAAAAACGTCAAAAGAAAAAAACTGTTCGACAACCTCCTAGCCATTCGAGCTGCAACACTTGACCCCCAACTCTACAACCTATTGACCTCGACCACAAACTACAAAACCTTAAAAAAAGAAATAAAAACCCTTCTATTCAAAAAACACATAAAACCAAACTAACATAATCAGAACTGTCCCAAGCATCACCTGCAACTACTCCATATGTACTTCTGATGTCATGACAATTCCGACATAATTTATGTTATGTTATGTTTGGAATAATGGTTACATAAATGAGGTTCAATAAAAGAAAATTTTCACTGCCTGTTTCTATTCTGACCATTTATTCCATTTCATGGTTATTGCAAAAAAAAAAAAAAAATTTTTCCATGAGGGGGGGGGGGGGGGTGTCAAAAAATGATGGGCCCCGGGTGCCACATACCCTAGGTACGCCACTGACTAGCAGGGACAACTAAAACAAGAGGTCATTCAGAAAAACTGAGAGGAGACAGATTCATAACGAATGCAAGGAAGTTCTTCTTCACTCAGAGGGTGGTGGACACCTGGAACGCGCTTCCCGGAGAGGTGATAAGACAGAGTACAATTCTGGGGTTCAAAAAGGGACTGGATGACTTCCTGGAAGCGAAGGGGATTACAGGGTACAGATAGAGGTACCTTACAGGACATTGAGCGAATAGGGTATGGATATTTTAGGTTAGGTAGGGAACACTTTCAGGTCATGGACCTGGGGGGCCGCCGCGGGAGCGGACTGCCAGGCACGATGGACCCCTGGTCTGACCCAGCAGAGGCAATGCTTATGTTCTTATGTTCTTATTTGTCTAAGAGGGAAAAAACCTAGAGGAAATAACCTTTGGTATATGTGAATGGAAAGACAAGATATTGTCCAGTGTAACACCATGAACTCTTAGATATTTATTTATTTATTTATTCATTCATTCATTCAATTTTCTATACTGTTCTTCCAAGGGAGCTCAGAACGGTTTACATCAATTTATTCAGGTACTCAAGCATTTTTCCCTGGGCTCACAATCTATCTAATGTACCTGGGGCAAGATATATATGATATGGCAAGGAGATTCCTTGGATAATTTGGTACAATCCTGTGGGTTGAAGGATATATGGAGGATTCTTAATTTTAATGCTCGGGAATTTTCTTTTTGTTCCCGTGTACATAAATCATTCTCACGTATAGATTATGTTTTTGTTTTGGATAAATTAGTTCAGCAGGTCACCAGAGCTGTTATTGATCCAATTGTTCTGTTGGATCATGGCGGAGTTTGGATTGAATTTCAATTGGTTGATCAAGATTTTAGTAGACCTGTTTGGAGATTTAATAATGCACTGCTTGCTGAGGCAAATTTTATTGAAGAGTTTCAAATAAAAATGAATTATTATTTTCAAATTAATGCCTCGGAGGAAATCTCTTTGGAAACATTATGGGATGCTTTTAAAGCAACCATGAGAGGACAAATTATTTCATTTTCAGCTCATATAAGGAAAAAACTTAATTGGAATTTTCTAATTTGGAACATAAGATTAAGAATTTAGAATTGAAGTTGCCCTCAAAATGGGAGCAAAGTACTTAACAGGCTCTGTTAAAAGCTAAATACAATTACAATGAGATTTCCTCTCGAATGGCTAAGAAAGTGTAGTTTTCCCAGCAGGCACTGTATTATGGAAATTCAAATAAAGCAGAAAGAATGTTAGCTAACTATCTTAAGGCAAAAAAAAAAAGTAAAAATTGTGGCTGTTGCAGATGAGAATGGGGAAACTCATTCTAAACTTGGACATATTTTAAAACAATTTTTGAAATATTATAAAGCTTTATATTCTTTCGAACATTATTCAAATAAGGAACTAGATGGAATAGAATTTTTAAAATTAATTAAGGGACCTAAAATTCCTGATCATATAAAGAGATCTCTTGAATTGCCTATTACACTGAAAGAACTACAAACAGCATTGAAGTCCCTTAGAGCTGGATCCGCTCCAAGTGGCGATGGGTTCACTGTAGAGTTTTATAAAACATTTCAAAATACCCTATTACCTCATCTATTAAATTTATATCAGGCTCAACTGACTAAAGGTTGCATTACAGGTACTATGACAGAATCTTTAACTATAGTCTTGCCAAAGCTAAATAAAGATCCTATGTTGGTTTCAAATTGCAGGCCTCTTTGATTAATGTTGATGGAAAATTATTGGCTAAGCTATTTGCCTTGAGATTGGCTAAGGCTCTCCCTTATGTTATTGAAATGCACCAAACGGGGTTCGTTGCTCAAAGACATTCTTCAAATAACACCAGATTGGCTTTTCACATGTTAAATTTAACAAAAACCATGGAAGAGCCAGCCTTCTCTGTATCTTTGAATGCAGAAAAGGCCTTTGATTGTGTAGAATGGACCTTTATGTATCAAGCAATGGATTGGTTTGGTATTGGTTCTGGATTTGTACGAATGATTCAAACTTTGTATAGCAAACCTTCTGCTAGGTTATATATTAATGATAATTTCTCAGAGCATTTCTGTCTGCAGAGGGGAGTTAGACAAGGGTGTCCCTTGTCTCCTTTGCTTTTTGATATTGTTTTGGAACCCTTTCTTTTAGCTATTCAGCAGGCGGAGGAGATACAGGGTATTCCTTATACAGGTCGGGAATACAAGGTCTCTGCTTATGCAGATGATATTTAGCTTCATTTGAGGAATCCTGAATCTACCATTCCACATTTACTAGATTTAATAGATAAATTTGGGAAATTTTCAGGTTATAAGATAAATTGGAGTAAATCAGAGATTCTTCTGTTAAATATTCATTGTCAAAAAGGTTTATTTGATTAATTCCCTTTTCTGTGGAAGAAAGAGGGCATTAAATATTTGGGAATTTGGATTCATAAAATATTGGAAGAGACGATGAAGGTAAATGAAAAATCTTTATTGACAAAGGTCACAGAGATGTGTGAGCAATGGAATCCATTACATCTTTCTTGGTGGGGGAGAGTTCAAATGATTAAAATGATGATTTTGCCTGTGGTTTGCTACCAAATGTTACCAGTTCTTTTCCGGGGTCTTTTTACAAAAAATTAAATAGCATTCTTTTTTTTTTTTTTTTTTTTTTAATTTATATCCTTTTACATTTTCATCAAGCATAACAATCTTGACAAAGGATAAGAATACAGTGGTGCCTCACACAACGAACTTAATTGGTTCCAGGAGCAAGTTTGTTATGCGAAAAGTTCGTTATGTGAAACGCGTTTTCCCATAACAATACATGTTAAAAAAAATAATTCGTTCTGTAGCATAAAATATGCTAAGATGACATAAAAAAAGATAAATTTTTGGTTATTTTTATTTAGATACATCTAACAACATAATTGTTTTTTAAAACAACACACATTTTTTAAATTTAAAGACAGACTAAGTAGAGTCTAATTTTACAGTGAGAGAGGGCAGAGTCTCAGCGGCAAAAACTGGGACTTAACTGTTCATTTTTTTTTTCTTGGCTTATTTTTGGTTGGCCCGGTGGTTTTCATGTTCTGTGGTGTTAGTTTTTTCTCTTTTTCGGTGCAGTAACATGGCAGCAGAGGTGGTTAAAAGTTGTTTCCGGTGTGGGAAGCGATAAAGGCCGGTCAGAGGGCAGTTGTTTCTGCAAGGCAGATCTCTGCTCTACTGGCGGGGCAGCTCACAGTCCCAGCATTTGCCGTTTTCCCCCGAGTTTGTGCTGCTTTTACATAAAACATTTCTTCTTCTGAGCGCTCACCCTTCCCTTCATGGGGAAGCGGCAAGAGTAGCTCCGCCCCCCCCAAACGCATCAGCAGTAGGCGCCGGGCCCCTGCGAGCCGACGGTCCGCCACTGCACAGGGAGCCAGGCGGAGAGAGGGCAGTTAAGCGCGGTGCCTGCGCGGAAGGATGCAGCTCGGGCGACTTCGTTGTGTGAAACGAAGTTCGTTGTGGGAAGCAAGACATGAAGTTCGTTGTGCGCAGCGTTCGCTGTGCGAGGCTTTCGTTATGCGAGGCACCACTGTATATAAAAAGAAAAAAAAATAACATAAATACACCTAAGTGTATATTAGAAATCAGCTATTTAGTCCACAAATATTGAATTTAAGCAAGGAAATACATTTCAATAAACTGGACAAATTATTCTAATTTAAAGTAACGGCAATGGTTATCCACCCTACAGCTGATTGACAGGTCATTCATCAATGGATTAAGAAACCAACCCTTCTTTTGGTCCTAAAAAAATCTAACAACTGTTTAGGCTCAAAATTTTTATTTTGATAAGAAATAGCACATTTTGCTGGAAATTTTAACAAAAAAGTAGCCCCAAGGGCCAGGATTCTAGGCCGCAAGGCCAAGAACTCCTTTCTACGCCCCTTGGTTTTCTGAGCTAGATCTGGAAAAATTCTGACATTTGAGCCTCAAAATTTGTCATTTATGCGACGGAAATATAGGCGTAACATAAGAACATAAGAATTGCCGATGTTGGATCAGACCAGTGGTCCATCGTGCCCAGCAGTCCGCTCATGCGGCAGCCCTTGTTCAAAGACCAGTGCCCTAACTGAGACTAGCCCTACCTGTGTATGTTCTGGTTCAGCAGGAACTTGTCTAACTTTGTCTTGAATCCCTGGAGGGTATTTTCCCCTACGACAGACTTCGGAAGAGCGTTCTTCACTCTCTGAGTGAAGAAGAACTTTCTTATATTCGTACGGAATCTATCCCCTTTCAATTTTAGAGAGTGCCCTCTCGTTCTCCCTACCTTGGAGAGGGTGAACAACCTGTCCTGTCCTGTTCTTTCATCTATGTCCCCTCTGAAAATTCCTAACAAACTGTATATTGTAATTTTCACTGTATTTTTGTAATTCGTGACCTTTTCCTAACAGGTCCTCTCGGAAATTTCTTAACAAACTGTATATTTAATTTTTTCGCTTTCTTAAAATTTCTGTACTCTGTATTTCCTCTGACTATCTGCATATTGTAAATCGCTGAATGTCCAGCTCTCTTGAATGTAAACCGCCTAGAAGTCGCAAGATTGTGGCGGTATAGAAGAATAAAGTTATTATTATTATTATTATTATTACTAAGTCTATTCCCTTCAGTATCTTGAATGTTTCGATCATGTCCCCTCTCAATCTCTTCTGTTCAAGGGAGAAAAGGCCCAGTTTATCTCATCTTTCAACTCCTCCAGCCCCTTAACCATCTTAAGTCGCCCTTCTCTGGATACTTTCAAGTAGCATCATGTCCTTCTTCATTTACGGCGACGAGTGCTGGACGCAGTACTCCAGGTGAAGGCGCACCATGGCCCGGTACAGCAGCATGATAATCTTCTCCGATCTGTATATGATCCCCTTCTTTATTATTCTTAGCATTCTGTTCGCCCTTTTTGCTGCCGCCGCACATTATGTAGACAGCTTCATCGACTTGTTGATCATAGCTCCCAAGTCTTTCCTGGGAGGACTCCCCAAGTACTGCCCCGGACATCCTGTATTAATGCATGAGATTTTTGTTACCTACATGAATCACTTTACACTTCTCTACGTTAAACCTTATCTGCCATGTTGATGCCCATTCCTCAAGCCTGATTATGTCACATTGCAGATCTTCGCAATCCCCCTGTGTCTTCACTACTCTGAATAACTTTGTATTGTCCACAAATTTAATCACCTCACTTGTCGTATCAATGTCTAGATCATTTATAAAGATGTTGAAGAGCATGGGTCCAAGCATCGAGCCCTGCGGCACCCCACTGGTGACGCTCTTCGAGTATTGTCCATTTACCCCCACTCTCTGTTTCCTAAGATCCAGCCAGTTTTTAATCCACGTGAGTATTTCACCTTTGATTCCATGGCTCGCAATTTTCGGAAATAGTCGTTCATGCAGAACCTTGTCAAACGCCTTCTGAAAATCCAGATATAAAATGTCGACCGGGTACTCAGTTTTTGGAAATCCAAATGGGGTCAAGTAAATAATTTATTAGAAAATCCGGTGGTACTATCATATGATACTGTATTATTTGGTACATCTATAAGAGCTAAGAGCCAAATATCTTCTAATAATAATAAATTTTTGCTCATCATGACAGGGGTTGCCATACAACAAATTATGAAAAATTTGAAAAACTGGGATAGGTTGAGCTATAATTTTTGGTGGAGTTCGTTGTGCCACATCTTTAAAATGGAACGAGTAATTGCCATACAGCGGGGGCATTTTAGGAAGTTTAAGGATGTTTGGGAGCCATTAACAAGATACTGTACAGAATGAATATTGTTTTTTTCCCTTTATTTATACACGTCCAGGGTGGGGAGAGGGGAGGGATATGTTTCTTATGTTAAATTTAATTGATGGTATAAGGGGAGGGAATATTTGATGTGTATTAGTTTATGATGGAATATTAAGTGATGTTAAAGTGTAAAGTGATTGTATGTTATGTTGCACTTATTGAAAGTTTTAAAAAAAATGAATAAAGAATATTATAAAGGAAAGGGAATGAGATATGAGGAGTTATGAGAAAATTGTAGCAGCAGATTTGACAAAATTTAAATGCAAGTTGTTGCCAATCTACTACAACAGAGGTTCTCAACACTTGGTATGCATACCCTTAAGGGTACATGAGCCACTTTTGGGGGGTACACACTGCAAGGGTTTCCTGCCCCCTTCCTGCTTAATTGCTGCTAGGGATCCCATAAGAACATAAGAATTGCCTCTGTCGGGTCAGACCGGCGGTCCATCGTGCCCGGCAGTCCGCTCACGCGGCGGCCCCTCAGGTCCAGGACCTGATAGTGCTCCTACCCTAAAACTCACATACGCTTTTCGCTTTTGTCCTGTAGAGTAACCTTCTATCTATACCCTGCAATCCCCTTCGCTTCCAGGAAGTCATCCAGTCCCTTTTTGAAACCCAGTATTGTACTCTGTCCTATTACCTCCTTTGGAAGCGTGTTCCAGGTGTCCACCACCCTCTGAGTGAAGAAAAACTTCCTTGCATTCGTTTTGAATCTGTCCCCTCTCAGTTTTTCTGGATGACCTCTTGTTTTTGTTGTCCCCGCTAGTCTGAAGAATCTGTCCCTCTCCATTCTCTCTATGCCTTTCATGATTTTATACGTCTGTATCATGTCTCCTCTCAGTCTCCGCTTTTCCAGGGTAAAGAGCCCCAGTTTGTCTAACCTTTCGGCATATGAAAGGTTCTCCATGCCCTCTTTCCTGCTTGCTGGCCTCTGCTGAATCCACCACCGCCATAGCTGGCGATCCCATGCCCTCCTTCCTGCCCACTCACCTCTGCCAAAGCTCACCCAGAAGCCTTCCTTACGATGTCAGAGCTGAGGTCAGAGGGAAGCCTTCAGAGTCAGCGGGGATCCCAGTTGCCTCCTTCCAGGTGGGCTGCTGCTCCTTCCTGCCTTCAGCAGCACTTGTTACAGGTATGCGAGCAGCTGCTGCAAGTGGCTGACCCACAAGCCTTCTCTCCGACATCAGCTCTGACGTCGGAGAGAAGGCTTGTGGGTTAGTCGTGTGCAGCAGCTGCCCATGTCCCTGCAACAAGTGATGCTGAAGATAGGAAGGAGAAGCCCAGCTGGTCGGCCCTGAAGGAAGTGAGTGTGGCCCTGGAGAGAACAAGTAGGGAGAAGGGGTGGGGGGAAGGAATGCATTGGGACATGGGAGGGGCATGATTTTGGGACAAAGACTGGAAGGCAGATAGGGAGGCATTAACTCGGGACACAGAAGAAAGAGGGGAGCATGAATGTGGGACACAAAGGAGGGAGAAGGGGGCACTAACTTGGGACATAGGAGGGAGGGAGGGAATAGAAAGGGACAATTGGTGGGCATGAGTGTGTGAGTGAGAGGGAAAGAGATGGGGAACATGGGGAAAGGAAGAAAGAGGAAAGTTGGATATAGAGAGAGGCGTGAGGTAGAGATGCATAGGGAATGGAAGGATGAGAGGGAGAAATGTTGGATATGGTGATGGAGAGGGAACAGAGGGACTGATTGAAGGGGATGCAAGGGGGAGGAATGTTGAACATAGTGATGGAGGGAGAGATGATGCTGGAGAGGGGTGATAGAAGGAAAAATGGGTATGGGGCTGGTGGGCAGTGGTGAAAAATGCTGCACATGATCTGGTGGTTGAGAGAGGGAGAAATGTTGCCAACAGGGGTGGAGGAAAGAGGAAGAAAAGTTGGATACATGGAGGGACAGAGAGAGATGTTGGTTGGGAAAGGGAATGAGGTCTGGAGGAGAGAAAATGTGCAGAAGGCAGAAAGAAAGAAATATTGGATGCACAGTCAGAAGAACGTGCAACCAGAAACTCATGAAATCACCAGATAAGAAAGGTAGGAAAAATGATTTTATTTTCAATTTAGTGCTCAAAATGTGTCAGTTTTGAGAATTTATATCTGCTGTTTTGCACTATATTTGTCTATTTTTCTATAGTTATTACTGAGGTGACATTGCATATTTAAAGTCATCTGCCTTGACCTCTGAAAAAAAACCCTGAATATAAATAATTATTATTTTCTCTGCATATAGTGTGCTTTGTGTTTGTTTGTTTTTTAATTTTGTGGTTACCATTATGTATTAATAAGATTATATTGTGTATATATGAAAAAATGAATGGAAGAAGTTGCATTACAATTAGTACTAGTATTATGGGGATGAGGTCTGGGGTGGAGCTTAGGTGAGGGTACTCGGTTGATATTTGTTAGACTTGGGGGTACTTGGCTTGAAGAAGTTGAGAAACACTACTACAACATCCAATTTAGAGGAAACAAAAGCACAAAAAGAAGAAGAAAGAGAGTTAAATGGAAGAAGAATATACAAGTAATCAACATAGATAAGGAAGGTAAAGTCAAGTGATTGAAGAAGTAATGTCAGGGGAACTAGAAGGATATTGAAAAGAACAGAGCTGGTTCAGCTTCTAGCCACTTTCCAGGAGGGATGTAGAATAGTATGTAGTAGATGGGGTGTTGGGAAGAGTTGTTTATTTCTACCATTAGTAGTTCAAGTGAGGTGAGAGTGATAGGTTCCATGATTTTGATGTGAAAAGATGATTTGTGCAGTATCGCAAGATTGCCGCCCAGTGGCGTAGTGAGGGTGGAGGCGCCCTTCCTTCCAAACCCCCAGAACCCTCGGCAAATACATCGCTAGGAGCTCATTGGCATTTAAATGAGCTCTCTTAGCAATGCACAAAAGGGAATCCACCTCTCGTTTCCAGTTGCTAATTATTAGCAGCTCTGGAGCTGCCAGTAATTGTTGTGCGTGTGTTGTGCGCATACAACAGAGGCACAACAGCATTAAAAAAAAATGCAGCCCTGCTGGCAGGTGGGCCAAAACTGGGACCCCCCTGATACCCCCTTCAATACTAAGCCCCCCTTTTGATCTCCCCGACCACTCCCACCACCCCAAAACAAAATCCTGTTGGTCTAGTGGGCTGTTGGAGGGGGGGCATGTAGACCAGTGTTTCTCAATTCGGTCCTGGAGCACCCCCTTGCTAGCCAGGTTTTTAGGGTATCCAAAATGAATATTGTGAGCCTGCCGGTGCCGGGTTTTGCAACTGGCTCCCGACCAGGGCTCAGCAAACACCTTCCTTAACGTGCCTTCAAAAGAGGTTGAAGGTCCTGCTGGTTCTTATAAGTAAAACAACATAAAGATTGTCAGGAAAATAAAGCTTTTCAAAAATTGAGTTCAATTTTATTTTATAACACAGTTCTCCAATAGCACACTGCCCCAAGTTAGGCTTTGAGCTTCAGAGTAAAACATTAACAAAAAAATGGAGACTTGCAAAAATTAGTCCCCTCAAACAATCCTGTTGTAGCCCTGTAATACAAGTCCCACACTCCAAAAGTGCAAAATAAGGCTACATAAACTACCCAGTCTTTATGCTGGTTCTTCAATATAGTTCTGAGGTTCTATTAGAACATGCTGATTAGGCCTGGCTTTTAACAGGTCTTCCCCAGCCAACTTAACAAGCTGGTGGGGGAGGGGAGTAGGAAAAACAAGCTTGCCAAAACTGGCCCCACGATCCCAACCCGAGAAGATCTTGTGGATTCTCCCCGCTACTACCCCTCTCACGCATTCATCAACTGAGTCTCATTCCAGCAGTCAAAAAAGAAAAGCAAAAGAGAATACAAAAACAACTTCATACAATGTCCCACAAATAAGACGCCAAGTTCAGCAGTGAGCCTAGCAGTGCTCACACTGCCAGCACTAGACTTGTGCTTCCAGCCAGCCAAAAAAAAATGGATTCAAAGAAAACAAAATAGTAAGGAAATCCAACTTAACTTTCATCCATGTAGATTTCCTCTGGTTCCATGAAAGTGTCCATAGCCTCAGGGATAGTTGCTTCATCCACCATTTCAATTTCATTGCTCTGCTGGTATTCAGGAGCCCAGTCCTTGGAGATTCCTTCCTGGGCTGGCCTAGGGTAGACTGACTTGGTCTTCCTAAGCTCAGCTTCTATAGCACTGAGCTGGCCACGCCCCAACCTGTGTGGTGGCAGGGCAAACTGCTGCTTTTGCTGAGTTTTTCTTTGAGACTTAATTAGTCTCAGCAGCTGTGAGCTCCCTGAGCTAGGAGCCTGCCTCCTAGGCTGTTCCCTTCTGCAGGGCACCTCCTGTTGCTCTAGGCTGTTCTCCCAATATTCCTCCTCCTCCCAGAGTTCTTGATCTTGGGCGTTTATTCTGAACTCAGAGCTTAACTGTCTGTCTGAGTGGGAGCTGCTACATTGGTCAGCCCTTTTCAAGATAAGGCCTGAATCCTGAGGAGTTCTATCGGGCACAAGATTAGCTCTAAGGCTGGGGTTGTGACAATATGCATGAAAGAAATTTGCATATAATGGAGGCAGTGTATGCAAATCAAATTTATGAAAACCTGACTGGCAGGGGGGTACTCCAGGAGTGAACTGAGAAACACTGGTGTAGACTTCCCCCCCCCAAGCTCGAGGACCATCCACTGAGAACACCCTTTGGTTGAAAATCAGGCAGGAAGGATGCCCACTCCCTCTTGACTTGAAGCGCATGTCGGTGATGCACTAGGATGGGTCTAAGGCCCCAATTGGCCCAAGAGGAGGAGCCTTATGCACCTGAGCAATCAGAACCTTAGACCCCTCCCAGTGCATCCCAAGATGCACCAGGAGGGGGGAAGAGCCGCCATCTTGAAGAGGCAGCCCTTCAAGGCAGGAATGAGTGAGATCCATCCTGCATGATTTTCAACAAAATGAATGGGGGGGTAGAGGATCTGACTTAACCCAGCCCACTAGACCACCAGGATTTTCTTTAGGAGTGGTGGGAGGGACGAGGGTGGGGGCTTGGGGGGGTTGGGGGGTCAGGGGATCCCAGTTTTGGACTCATGCAACTCTATTTTTTTAATGGGCACAGCTGTGTGAGCACAATGGCTGCACCCATTAAGAAAAAATAAAAAAGCAGCCCCTGCCTTTCTGCCTGCCAGTTGAGCTGATAGAGAAAAGGGAATCCCTGATTAACTGAGCTGGCAAGACTTCCCTGAAGCCACAGCAGTTTTGGGGAGTCCTGCTGGCTCAGATGATGGAGGATTCCCCTGCCCTGGTCAATAGTACCAGCAGGCAGGAAGAGCAGGGCAGGTAGGAGGAGGAACAAGCGCCAGGCACAGTTCCTGCCCCTTTTTACCCACAATTCTCTGCATGAATAGCATGCATACAATTTTGCATGCTATTGTGCTGAGCATTGCTGGTAAAAGAAAAATCCCCCCCGTGGTGTGGGAGCTTTGTATAGCTGGCCATAAGTAGGTACGAGGGAGGCAAGGGCAGGTCCACGGCAGTGGGTCGAAGAGGGAGGAGAGGTGCCGGCATCCAGGGTGGCCTGCCCCCCCCCTCACTCAGCCACTGCTGCTGCCCCTGCGACCAGTTCTCAATGGATAGGCGATTTTGTCATCCACTGAGGTCGTCTTGCATTAGTATCCATATTTCAGAAAGCTGGATTGTAATTCCTTGAGATATTTTATGATTTCAGTCTTATTGACCACTGATCTTGTGTTAACATATCCACATGGCATTTAGGTGAATACAACTTCATTAGTGTATGTGGTTGGGATTCTTTTGTTTTAATTCTTTATTTATTCAATTTTCCAAAATTTCAAACAAGCACATTAATACTTGAATACAGATTTGCAATAAAAAATTGAAGAAAACTAATAAACCTAACACTACTCGCAGCAGTAATGTGAGGAAAATAGAAAGAAAAAGATATACATTATTTAGTCCACAAAATTAAGAAGTAAAGGTCCAAGCATTAGAATAAGTATAAAGGAATATACAAAACATCAATTAAAGGAGCATCCCAGGAGACAATTATGTACAACCCCCAATAGCCTGTACTTTAAACTGCAGGAGTAGCTAATGGACCAATCACCACTCCTCCCCTTCCTTGACCAAAATAAATTCCAACAATTGCTTTGGTTCGAAAAATAGAAATTTTTTTCCCTGGAGTGATACATAGCATTTAGCCGGAAATTTCAATAAAAAAGATGCACCCAGGGCCAAAGTTCTGGGTTTGTAAAGCAAAAATTATTTTTGCTTCTTCTGTGTCACTTGAGCAATATCTGGAAACATCCGAATTGCCTTGCCAAAGAACTTATCGTTCATATGTCTGAAGTAAAGTCTAAAAACCAAGTCTCTGTCATGCTCTAAGGCAAACGTCATCAGGAGAGTAATTCTTTCCGTGACTACTTCCAGGGAATTCTCCAAAAAGTCTGTAAATTCACTCTTTCCATATCAACAGGAGTTGAACTATCCTGTTTCTTCCCTGAGGATATAAATTGAGCAGCGGTGATAGATTATCTTCTGGGATCATTAAAATATCCTTCAAGTATCTACGCACCATTTCAAGTGAAAATAATACTGGAGATTTAGGAAAATTTAATAATCTTAGGAGGTTTCTTCTCTGTTTATTTTCCATATATTCAAGTTTAAAAAAAATAAAAGATCTTTCTTTAATAATCTCCATTCTTACCTTTTTTATTTGAACAATTTGTTTTTCATGTTTTTTAAATTCATCTCCCTGTTCTTTTAACTTTTCTCATGGACCCCTACCTGAAAACTGACAGAGACACAATCCACCTGTACCTTAGTCATCGCCTTTTGGAGGTTAGAGTCCATGATTTCAATAGCCCTCCACAGTTCATCTAAATTTACTATTGTTGGCTTTGTCAACTGTCCAAACTGAATGTTACTCACAGAAGTTGAAATGTTTCCTGCCTCTGTTTCAAAAACCGATGTATGGACTCCAGTGGGGTATTCTTCCAGCACTCCTTCTCCTTCCATTGCTCCTCCAGGGCTAGACAGCAAACCACCTTCCTGGATAAGCTGGTTAGCCACATTCTCTACAGGGCTTCTTCCGGGTTGGGCAGGACGTTGCCCCTGGATCGGGCTAAGGGAAACCCAATCATCACTGAGGTTCGCCATGGTCAGCATTCCTCCCAGAGTCGGGGGCGTCTCCTTCAGCTGAGACACAAATCTTCCATCCAGTGTCGTCTGCATTAGGGGCTTGGCGTTCCAGTCGCTGGAGGAGTCGGCCGGGTAGCGCCCTTCCTCTTCCCCATTCGGGTTGCGTTCTGCTCCTGGTCCAACAGTGCAGTTCGGGGCCCACGGAAAAGAAATACAGATTCAATCATTGGCAGAAAAAAAAGGACAACTGACGGCAATATTCAAATACCCTGCGGACAAGCCGCGTTAAAAGTAAAAGGGAAGAGGTATTCCCTTGTAATGCAGCAGCGCTAGAGAGGAGCTCACCTCTCAGCGTCTGCTCTAAACGCCATCTTGGATCGTGTGGTTGGGATTCTTATTAGCTTACATAGAAACATGAGAGCAGATAAAGGCCAAATGGCCCATCTAGTCTGCCCATCCGCAGAATCTACTATCTCCTCATTTCCCTAAGAGATCTCATTTGTCTGTCACAGGTTTTCTTGAATTCAGTCTTTGTCTTCACCACCTCTATCAGGAAACTATTCCATGCATCTACTACATTTTCAGTAAAAAAAAGTATTTCCTCAGATTACTCCTGAGGCTATCACCTCTTTACTTCATTGTTGTCCAGGTTTGATTAAGTGATATGATTGTGATTTTCAGTGTTTGAGGGTCCAACCAGCATGTAGTTGGCACAGTTTACCATTGGTGACTCCATGATGGGATTGTATATTCTGAGGGGTTATCTGATCTGCTGTTGGGTGGAGGAGGCTTTGGTTTGTCTGGTGCTGATCAGTAGGCAGAGAATTGTTATGATACCAACTCATTTTGGTTAGTTCACTGTAGAAAATAGATTGGGCGGGTGTTTTAGATGTATTTCCATGAATTCGCATTCAAAGATTTGTACCCTATAGCAGGTAAGTTTGGTTAGATGCTGTAATTGTATCTGAGTTGGCTCCCATTCAGAGGTTGCTATAATTGTGTCTGAATGGGTGCTGCGAGGCGGAAAGATTCTCACATGCCAGCCATGACTCTCTCCGCTTCTTCGATGTTTTTTGGGCCACTCAGTCATTTGTGGGTTTCAACGGGTGGCTCCTGGTGGATGAAGGGTTGCCCAGCATCCTGCCTGGATCTGGAAGGATAAACAGGAAGCAGCATGGCAGCTTAATAGAGTTGGTATTGCCATCAAGAATGAGCTTATTAACCATTGTAGTTCCTCTTCTGTACTATCATAATTCAGAAACCTTATGAGTTTTAGGTCTCTGCTCCCATGAAATTCTTAGAAAAGCCTGCATGGATTTTTGGGAGGAGTTGGGGGGTGACTATGAACACAATTGCCCAACACTCTCTGGTTAATGTTTGGGTGATCCAGTAGTGAAGCAAATGAACCGAGAGTTATTGGGGAACCATCCGTATCAGTGCCTGGATTACTGTCTTTACAAGCTGGCCCAGATAAAAGGCTATCCTAACTTGTCTGGATAATTTTTGAATATTCAGCACAGGTACCCCCTTGGATTTAGGCTGGCACTGTCTAGCCTCAAATTTACCTGCAGCAGTTGGCTGACTGCCATGGGATGAATATTGACTGGAAGTCTTTACTGAATAAATTCTTCATGTCAAAACAGTTTCTTATTCAAATGCAATATAGAAACATGGGAAATAGTGCAGTATAGTGAAATAAGGTATAGATACTCTCCTGCTCTTTCCCTCACTATGAATAAAATCTTTTACCCCTTCTTTAGTCAATGGGCACCATGGGTCCCAAGGAGCTTGTGTTTTGGTACCTAGACAATCAAATGCTTCGATCTCTCCAGACAGTTTTCCTCCTTCGAATCTTTTCAATTCCCATATTAGTAGAGTGGATAGCTGTTCCTGATAGCTTCTTTTCAGCAGAGTTGGATTTGGGCATGAACAATGTAGGCAACTGCCTCTGGCACCAAATTTTGATAGGGGCCTGGGCCAAAGCATCACAGATGCTGCAAGATGTTGATCTAAGCCTACTGTTAAAATGAGCTGCCAAAGCAGACTCTTCATGTGGAGCTCCTTTAAGTATGATGTACAACTGAATTTAAAAAATGACCTATGTGGCAACTTGTAAAAACATTCATAAGTTACTTCATGTTTCTACAAAATTTATATCCTTAACTCAAAAGTTTACACAGAATGTTTTAGGAGTTGCCACAGACAGGAATTTTGAATGTTCCAGGCTATGGCAACTCAAGAAAAATTCCCCCCCAAAAGAACCCTTGTAAACCCCCGAATAACTTTCCTGAGATATTCAACCCTTCTGACCTGGTGGACTTTGTGCTCCCCTCAGCCCCAACATAGGTTAAATGATAAAAATACTCCTTAAGCTCAATCCCTTCATGAATGGCAATATTTGGCAATTTGACCCCTTGCAGTAACACCAAGAGACTACACTAGAGATAGTGACACTGTTTTGAAGAAGAGAGTTGCAGAGTAGGAGCAGTGCAAGTGAAGTTTCCTCTTGCTGTCATCTTTCCCTGACCCCATAAGAGTATGTTGCATTTCACAGGGGATGGGGTGAAGGGTTGGGCTGGGTCAGGCTGGGCTGACGATCATTTAAAGAAGATAAGAAACTCCAGGAAGACGGCATTTGGAGGAGGCAATCTATCTTTTTACCCTTCATGTCAAGGCTGGGTGTCACTTGGTCCACTGAGCTACTAAAGATTGGAGACCTCTATCTGGAGGGGATCCAAGAAGATTTCCAATTTGGGCTACTGGATCCTTTACTTTAATACCTCCCCCCCCCACACACACACCTACAACTGCATGAAAGAGCCATTCCCCCCCCCTCTTGTGACGCTAGAAAAAAAATAACTACAGCTGTTAAACTCTATTTTTTTCTGTGAAAATGTGCCTATGAAGTCTTTTGATGTACTTGTATTCACAATTTTTTCTTTAATTAGGGATTGGGATCATGGATTTGATATACTGCCTTCTGTGGTACAATCAAAGCAGTTTGCATATATTATATACAGGTACATGTACTTTCTCTTTTCCTAGTGGGCTCACAATGTAAGTTTTATACCTAAAGCAATGAAAGGTTAAGTGACTTATCTAGGGTCACAGGGAACTCCAGTGGGAATTTAACCTAGTATGATAACAACCAGCTTATACTAATTCAACTTATACTAAATTCAACTTATACTAATAATTTAAATAGCATGAACAATTTTTAATTGGGGGAAAAAACCTGAACAAACAGAAAAGCAGAATTATATTCTTTTCTGCTTATTTCCATGGTTCCACTTTTTATCATTAGTCTAAAAAACCTTCATATATTAAACAAACACTCCCAAAGTGATTTTAAGTGTCAAAATTTTGTTTTAGTAATCTTGTTCTTTAATATACAGGTTTTTTAAACCCAATTTCTATACCAAACAACTTTTTCAGAGAAGGCACTGAAAAGTAATATAGCACTTACCTTTTATTTTTTTAATTTCATTTTATCAAATTAAATCCACATAGGATACAGGATATGGAATTCAAAAGAAAATATACTACATAAAATTAGTAACTGATATAGCACTTATTTTATATCACATCACCATCTTGATGGGGCCCATTTCACCCATTATTCAGGCTTCCTCAGGGGAATTGACTTTTCCCAAATGTAACAACCTAATGAATAAAAATTCATGTTAGAAAATTTAAATATAAAACATGCTCTTAATTGCTGACATACCATGGAGCTGCAAACTACATAAGCCAGGGGTGTCCAATGTCGGTCCTCGAGGGCCGCAGTCCAGTCGGATTTTCAGGATTTCCTCAATGAATATACATGAGGTCTATTTGCATGCACTGCTTTCATTGTATGCTAATAGATCTCATGCATATTCATTGGGGAAATCCTGAAAACCCGACTGGATTGCGGCCCTCGAGGACCGACATTGGACACCCCTGACATAAGCTCACCTAATGTTAAGATGGCTCTGGCTACATGCCTAAACACCAGTGCATGTGCTTAAGATTTATATATTGCTCAATTAGCGCCATCTACTGATATACCTTCATAATTAAATTCTCTGCTTTGAAATGCAATCCAATCAATTAAATTATTCAAACCATTAATCAAACTTATTAATCAAAAAACCTTCTCTTTTCTGCAACTGATTTTTTTCTATCACCTGCTCTTTTGTCTACTAGAATAGTGTTGATGACTCAACATTTCAACTCTCCCAAAAACATATGCAAACTCAATACAATGCATCCCCAATGGTTCCTGAAACTTTTTCCTCTTGAGATTAGATTTGTGTTCATACATAAGCAAACTTCTTGTAGTCATCTAACCTATACCCCCCCTTTTACAAAACCATAGCGTGGTCTTTAGCAACAGCTGCAGCAATAACAGCTCTGATGCTCATAGGAATTCTATGAGCGACGGAGCTGTTACCCCACAGCTGACGCTAAAATCTGCGCTACAGTTTTGTAAAAAGGGGGGAGGGAGGGGAGACAAGTATTGGACAAGGGCATAAAATTCCATAAACCACAAATTCTGTCTTACAGGTGGTAGCATACTTTAAATTATATCTTCTATTATCAAAAGGATTAACAAAATCTTTGAGCTCTTTTTACTAAGCTGCGTTAGCGCGCGCTGCATTGAGCTGGCATTAGTTCTTGGCGCATAGCGCAGGCTTAGCGCGTGCGGCAATGCAGCGCATGCTAAAAACGCTAGGATACCATAGTAAAAGGAGCCCGTTGTCATGCATAGTGAGTTCACAAATAGTACACTTTGCACATTTGAAATAACCAATCAATGTATTATAGTTCTTATTTTTTCAACAAACAGCTAGGCTCAAAATCTCTTTTAAATTTCTGTTTCTAGAAAAAGACATGCACAATGATATATTTTGAAATCCAGGATGAAATTGAACCAAATTGCAATTTCTTCTGATAACTGAAGCTGCTTCATGGCTTCCAATGAAATATTTTAAAATACACGTCAAAACTGACTCTTCAGTGGTCCTTTTATAGTTTGATTTCAACAAATTTCATAATTACATAGAAATGTGATTTATTTATTTTTATTTATTTAAAAATTTGTAACAATTCTGAGCAGGTAAAAATAAAACATACTTGTACATAATAAAATTGACAAAAAACATACAACATGAAATCACTGATGATATTTCAATTTAAAACACAATTCAATGCACCTCACAGTAATACTAAAAAAAAAGATAACCTACAGTAATCTATGCTATTAAGCAAACAATCCAAAACCATCTCAATGTCCTTGATGTTCCTTTAATTTTCTTTTAAACTTTTTTTTTTTTTTTTTAGGCCTCAGACTAGCCATTAGGTGCCATGCATTTCTAAGCATTATACAGATCGGGATGGTGCGAACAAGTTTGAAAAGGGGTGACTTTTCTTGAAACACCCAGAAGGCGAAACATGTCGGAATGACAGGTCCCTTCCCGATGACAGTATGAGACAAGAATGACTTAAGATAAGTCAATTAAGTTATAATAATTTTAAGACTTAAGTTATATGAGACACTAAAGAAAAATAGCACTGAGCACTTTAAATAAGAAAAATGTGAAAAAATATACAATGGGGCTAATGAGGATGCCATTGCCATAAGTTTGTCTGGTGAGCATAGAAATGCATGGCACCTAATGGCTAGTCTGAGGCCTTAAAAAAAAGAAGTTTAAAAGAAAATTAAAGGAACATCAAGGACATTGAGATGGTTTTGGATTAGTTATGTTTTCAATGTCTTACATTTGACTGCAGGTGATAATGATTAAGCAAACAATGGCAGATAAAAGTCAAATGACCCATCCAGTCTGCCTATTCGCAGCATCCATTATCTCCTCCTGTCCCTTAAAGATCTCATGTGTCTCAACTGTGCTTTCTTGAATTCAGTTTCCACCACCTCTACTGGAAGACTATTCCATGCAGTTATATTTAGCTCTAGTGTATGTTCTTACCACTTTCATCGGATACCATCTATTTTCAAATTTTGACATTAAGAATTTTTCTTGACTCTTACATTTGTGAGAATGCTAAACTGTCCTTTAATCTTTTTGGATAATGTTAATAAAGTATTTCTGTCGGTTGGCTTCAGTACACATTTGTACTGAAGTTCTTATACCTTTGAGTGCGTGGCACAGTGGTTAGAGCTACAGCCTCAGTACACTGAGGTTGTGGGTTCAAATCCTCACTGCTCCTTGTGACCCTGGGCAAGTCATCTAATCCCCCCATTGCCCCAGGTACTCTAGAGCAGTGGTTCCCAACCCTTACCTGGAGGGCCACCAGGCCAATCGGGTTTTCAGGCTAGCCCTAATGAATATGCATGGAGCAGATTTCCATGCCTGTCACTTCCATTATATGCAAATCTCTCTCATGCATATTCATTAGGGCTAGCTTGAAAACCCGATTGGCCTGGTGGCCTGGTGGGTTGGGACCAACTGCTCTAGAGAAAATTTGAGCCCCCAGGGACAGATAGGGAAATATGATAAAGAACCTGAATGTAAAATCACTTAGGATATAAGTTGTATATTAAAAAAAAGAAGAAAATCTTATAGTATTTTCAAAGCAAATCATGGCAAAATGTATATTACTCATATCATCACATTAATTGATCCACTGAACAAAAATAAATAATTCATCTCTAGATCCTTTCCATGGCAAAAATGTCATTGATATATTTATAAAACTCACACACTCAATTAGGGAGATATAGACTAATTCTGTGATAAAATAACGATATCCCACTATTATCCCAGCTATAAAATAATAAATAAATAACTAATTAAACAATAAATAATATAGTTTAAAGTGCTCAGACCCTTCAACCAATACAGAATAGTGATAACACTAAACCATGGCTTCTGTTGGGACCTTTACTGTCCCATTGCCTTTCCATATGGATCTAACTTCTCCACATTCAATGATATAACTCAGAATAAAAATATAAGAATAAACAAATTTATCTTCACTCCTGCTGGGAAGGCTTGTTGAAAACACTGCCAGCTACCATGTACTGAATAAAAGTGCTAGTGCTTGTGCTTGTGAATAAATGCAGCAAAAACCATCAAAGAAATGGCCCCCCGACTCGAGTTTCGCACTCTTCCTCAGGATGGGTCACTTTCAAGTAAACATAAAACATTTCCTGAATGCTCATATACCTAAACGGAACTCCATATACCCTCACTATTACTGTTTTTAACTACTACTCAGATCATAAACTTATAAACACCTGTCTCACATTATAAACCCAGGATTAACATACCTCGTTATGGCCATTTCACAGTGTTTTGAGGATTTTGAATATTAAGAGGGCAATCTTATAAGTTATCCTGTGTTGGACTGGAAGCCAGTGGGCTCTTTGTAAAAGAGAGGTAACGTGTTTGTAATCACTTTGATGGCAGTATTTTGTTTTAACTGTAGGCACCTAATGTCTTTTTGACAAATTCCCTGATATAAGGATTACAATAATCTATTTTTGAGATAAGTGAATGAAAAAATATTAATTGATGATGGTTCTAGAATTTTTGCCAGAGATCTGATCATTCTAAGTCTGTAAAAGCAGCTTCTTACCACAGTACCTATTTGCGAACGGAAGTTGAGTCAGCTGTCTATTGCACGTAAGATTTTAACCATGTCTACAGATTTGATTGGAATGTTATTAATATATATTGGAGAGATAATTTGAATATTATCTTTTCACGGAAAAAAGAGACTATTGGTTTTAGGAATACTAAGAGATAACATATTTGTTTTCAACCAATCATTACATTACATTACATTACATTAGTGATTTCTATTCCGCTTGTACCTTGCGGTTCAAAGCGGATTACATAAGAAGAAGCTGGACATTTCCAGGAGGGTACATGACATTTAGGGTAAGACATAGTTACAGAATGAGTATAGACTTGGTAACATTGGATGAGAGCAGTTATATTACATTACATATCAAATCTTTTTCCAGGCGTTGGTAGGTAATATGAATCGGTAGGAAGAAATAGGTTTTTTTTTTTGTAAATTTTTTGTAAATTTTTTTTTTTTTTTTTTGGTCGGTTGAGGATTTGGTGTCAGGGAGTGGGTAACCTGGTCGGTGTATGTGGAAGAGGAGATTAGGTGTTATGAATATGCTTTTTGAAAAGTAGCGTTTTGAGTTCTTTGCGGAATGCTTTGAAGTCAGATGTTGAGGTTAATAATCTGGTTATGGAGGGTTCGAGTTTTGCTGCATGCGTTGCTATGAGGTTATCGTAAAGCTTTTTACGATGAGTACCGTTGAGTGGTGGGTATGAGAATGGTGTCAGTGTTCTTCTTATTCTGGGTGGAAGGTTCCGGTGTAGGCGATCGATTAGATAGGCAGGTGCTGTACCGTTGAGTACTTTGAAGATTAGACAGTATAGTTTGAATTGGATTCTGGCTCTGATCGGTAGCCAATGTGAGTCTAGGTAGGCGTTAGTTCTGTGGTCATATTTTCCGAGGGAATAGATTAGTCTGAGAGCCGTGTTCTGAATGGTCTGTAGTTTTTTGATCATTTTTGTAGGACATGGTAGATATAGGATATTGCAGTAGTCCACAAGTCCTAGTACCAGGGATTGAACAATGATCCTGTAGTGTTCTTTGTCGAAGAATTTCCTTATTTTTCGTAAGTTGCGCATTGTGAAGAATGCTTTTTGGGTAGTTTTGTTGATTTGAGTCTGCATAGTGCAGCATCTATCTATCAGCACTCCCAGGATTTTGAGGGAGGTCTGGATTGGGTATTTGGTAGTTTTGATTTCCAGGTCTGTCATGGATGGGATTTTGTCCATTTCAAGCATTAAGAATTTGGTTTTATCCGAGTTTAGTTTTAATTTGTGGTTTGTCATCCATTTTTCTACTTCGTCCAGTATTGTTTCCAATTGTCCATTAGCGGAGTTGTCTTGGGTTTCGAAGGGGAGGAGGATAGTTATGTCGTCTGCGTAACTGAAGGATGTTACATTTAGGTTGTCTAGAGTGGTACCAAGGGAAGAGATGTAGAGGTTGAATAGAATGGGTGAAAGTGGAGAGCCCTGAGGGACTCCACATGGATTAGACCATGTGTTGGATTTCGTGTCGTTTATCTTAACTCTGTAAGTTCTTGTTTTAAGGTATCCTTGGAACCAGTTGTACACCACCCCTGAGATCCCTATTGCGTCAAGTATCTGGAGTAGTATGGTATGATCAACTAGATCAAAGGCTGCTGAAAGATCTAGTTGGATAATTAGGATCCTGTGACCTTTACTGAGGTGTTGTCGGGCTATGTCCAGTAGTGTTGCTAGTAGAGTTTCCGTGCTGTGGTAAGATCTAAATCCTGATTGGGATGAGTGAAGTATATTGTGGTCTGCTAGGTAGTTAGAGAGGTATTGAGCCACGAGTCCTTCAATCAGCTTGACATAGAGTGGGATTGAAGCGATCGGTCTGTAGTTGGTAGGTGTGTCTACAGGACCTTTTTGGTCTTTCAATATGGGTGTGATTATGATCTCTCCTAGATCTTGTGGGAATTGGCCTTCTATGAGAGTGCTTTGTATCCACTGCATGAGGCTGGTTTTGAATTTAGGGGAGGCATTTGTGAGTAGATACGATGGGCAGTTGTTCAAGTCGCATGAGGTGTGGCTGTATTTTTTATATAGTCGGTTCAGTTCAGGCCATTGTAGAGTTGGGAAGGTGGTCCATGTTCTGTCTGCTGTTATGGCTTCTTCTGTTGTGGGGGTAGTTATTAACTCGTTGAGTATGGTAGTTGAGTTATTGAAGGTAGTTCTGATTTTGATGATCTTGAGTTTGAAATGGTCAGCTAGTTGGGAAGCTGTTGGGGTTTTGTTGCCTTGAGTGGCAAGGTATGGGTTTGTGTCTGTAAGTTTTTTTACTAAGTTGAAGAGTGTTTTTGTGTCGGGGTTGTTTGTGCCAATTAGTTTAGTGTAGTATGTTTTGCGCTTTTCCTTAAGTTTGTTGTTATATAGTTTGATTTGGGTTCTCCAAGCGGATTTGGTTTGGTCATTTCTCTTTTTTCTCCAAGATCTTTCAAGTTGTCTGCAATGCCTTTTTAGTAGGTGGAGTTCTGAGTCGAACCACTTGTCTGATGGTCTGCAGGTTCTGTGTTTGGTTTTTTCTGGGGCTAGCTCATTCAAGGTTGTTTCGCTTAGGGAGCGCCAGTGTTTTGCGAAGTCTGAAGGGTCTTTGGGGTCAAGTGCTGGGTCCACTTTGTCCCAGAATGTGGCTGGTTCAATTTTCTGTCTAGATTTGAAGGTTGTTTTTGGGGGCATAGATTTTGTGTTATTTTGAGGCCAGTTTATAGTGAAGGTGTATTTATGGTGGTCTGACCATAGAGAGGGATGCCATGTACCATTGGTGATGTGAATATTTGGGGAGTGATGTGCTCAAGTTGCAGAGAGGTCATTACTATTAGATGGATCGACAGGATGTATGATTTGGAAGTCATCTGCGTATGCATATGCTGTAAATCCAGTCGATTGACACAATGTTAATAAAGGAGCCATATAGATATTGAACAACAACAGAGAAAGTATGGAGCCTTGAGGGATTCCAGAGTTATTTGGGTAGGTGTTTGAAGAGGTATTATTAAAAATAACCGTGGAAGAATGATCAGTGATGTAGGAATGAAACCAATCCATAACTTGCTCGGCAATGCCGATTGAGGCTAGTCTTTTGAACAGAAGATGATGATCAATAGTATCAAAGGTGGCTGCAAGATCTAGTGAGATCAGAATAACAGATTTATGTTGGTCTAAGAAATATTGTATAGAGGTTGTTAAGCCTAACAGAGTGCTCAGTAGAATGGTGCTAACAAAATCCTGTTTGATTTGGATGGAGAATTTTTGTTTTAGTAACAAAATCAGATAGTTGATTAAATACAATTTTTTCTGTTAGTTAAGCTAGAAATGATAAATTTGCAATGGGTCTGTAATTGGAACATTCTGAATTTTTAAGATCGGATAGATAGTAGAATGTTTCCAAGTATTAGGTAGAGTTGTTGCTTGCAAACTACTACAAATGAATTTGTGAATATATGAACCAAATATAGAAAATAATTTTTTAAGAATAAATGGAAGAATACTCTCGGATTTACTTCCTTTAGAATTGAGTAATTAGATTGTACGTTGAACATCTTTGAGAGAAGATAGAGTAAAGCGTGCACACGTAGAGCGAAAAAAAGTATTTCTTATTTTTTCTTCATGACATACAGGAGTATTTTGCTGCTGGAGATCATTTCGGATGATATTGATTTTTTTTCTTGAAAAAAATCTGCAAGGTTTTGGGCTGAACGGGAATTCTCAGGTGAGATTGGTTGGGTATGCTTGAATTGTGTGAGTTTTTTAAATAAGGCAGCTGAATTCTTAGCTTTCTTTATGCATTTGAAATAATATTTATTCTTTGTAGCGTTTAAAGTGGCTTATAGAAATGTGAATGTTTTTCATGTTTACGTAGGTTGGACTTAGTTGGATTAGAATGCCAATTATGTTTTAAGGAGTGCAGCTAGCGTTTGAGAAGTGTTAATTCATAGTTGAACCAAGGGTTCTTTTGTTTTTTTGTTGAGATTATACAAACATAGATTGGGGCTATTTCATTGAGAAGGGAATGACAGGCATCTGCCCAAATTTGGATTTGATTGTTAAGTGGTGCATCTATAAGCTTATCAGTGTTAAGTTTGAATGTGGAGGATATGGTAGCATCATTAAGATTATTAAAAGCTCTAAGTAAGATTTTTTTCAGTGAGGGAGAGTTAGAGACTGGGTTCAGATGACAGAAGGTAGAGATTAAAAAAAAAATGATCATACCATGGAACTTGGCATGAAGTAGGTGTTGAGAAATTAGAATGCTGAGATGGGGGAACGAAAATCATGTTAAGGGTGTGACCCTTTATATGTGTAGGACCTAGAGCTAGATTCATCAACCTGCTCGATCGGGCCCAATTCGGGCAGGTCCGACGCATTCTGGAAACTAAGCTAAAATATGCAGATGGGAGCGATCAGAGGAGCGCCCCCATCTGTCAGCACGGAACGCTTTTCTGCAATCCCCACACATGCTATAGAGTGCCGTCTGTAGATGCCCGTCTGTAGATGCCCATCTGTAGATTCCCGTCGGAGCCGCGATCTTTTTTTTTTTTTTTTTTAACTTTAAACTTTTTTATTAGTTTTTAGCCCTGTGAGCCCGTAGTTTTAACCCGCTTTAAACCCACGGGTTAAAACCATGGGCTCGCAGGGCGTGGAAGAGTAGTAGAGATTCGGGAAAGTCAGGGCAGGAGAACCAGGGTGGCAATGTGGCAAACAGGCAGGAGATTTTCGGGGAAATCAGGGCAGGAGAACTGGGGCAGCAATGTGGCAAGCAGGCAGGAGAGGTGAGCAGGGCAGAGAGAGAGCTTCCAGAGTTGGAAAGATGTTTTCGACTGGTCCCCAGCAGTCGCTTCTTCAGTTGATCGGCCAGCCCAGTCGGATGTGAAATTTTGTGTTGTGAATTTCGTCCCTGCCTACTTTGCATGCGTTTTTCCTCATTTGCATACACGGATTCGAAGCGGATTGCAGGAGAGGTTAGTGAATGGGGCCCAAGGGAAAGCTGGTCACAAAGGGGTCACAAACTGATCGGTACACGATCGGTTTGCTTAGTGAATCTATCCCTTAGAGTTAGAGGGGATAGGTTACTATTACACATGTGAGTAAAGAAATTGCAAGTGTTGGTATTGTTGGGATCCTCAAAGTAAATATTAAAATCGACGACGACGATGGGAAACTGAGAGAGTGTGGAAAAGTCAAAAGTTTAAGAAAGGATTGGACAATTTCCTGCTGGAAAAGGGGATAGAGGGGTATAGATAGAGAATTACTGCACAGGTCCTGGACCTGGTGGGCCGCCGCGTGAGCGGACTGCTGGGCGCGATGACCTCAGGTCTGACCCAGCGGAGGCATTGCTTATGTTCTTAAGTGATGCTTTGCATTTGAGCTATAGAATTTGCAGTAATAGGTGGAGGGTTATATAGAAGTAGAAGATCAATAGAAGGGTTAGTGTTGATCTTACACTGAATGGTTTCAATGGGGGAATTGGATATTGATGATTCAAAACATATAGTGAGGGAAGATTTGAAAATTATGGCTAGACCACCACCATTTCTGCCTACTCGATGGTTGAAAGAGTAAGAATAGCCAGGAAGGCTGGCGAAGGATAAGTAAGCCTCTTCACCATCTTTCAACCAAATTTCCACAATACAAAGTATGTCCAAAGAATTAGTGGTAATCGGATCTTAGAGAATATGATGTTTGCTGTGTAGCAATCTTGTATTTATTAGACCTAATTTTAGAATATCTAATGGTTTGACGTTAGTGTGTGCAGATAGGTGGATAGAAGTTGGAACAGTATGAAGTTCAATTCGTTCAGGAGGACAAAATGGAATATAGTTATTGAGTCTAGGAGGTCTGTGACCCAAGAAAACTGGAATTGGCAACAAGTGCTCTATTTTGAAATCAACAAAAGGAAAATATAAGAAAACACATTTATACATAGCCAGAAAGTGAACTTTGTAATTTGTGGCAAGATTTCATCTGCAGCTTATTTGATCAAAAGGGCACTGATGAAGAAGAAACTGTTAACGGGGGCTGCATTAACCAACTTCCGTCTTATTATTCAAGAAGAGAGACCACATAGAATTTGAATCTTAAATATTCTGATAATAACCCTGAAATAGAAGTTTAATTTAGGTTTTGTTTCAGAAGATCTGCTGATGTTTCAGACTTGATTTCTACTAGGGATGTGCATTTGTTTTAAATCCAAAACATGACACATGAAGGGGAAAGGGAATGGGACTTGTATACCGCCTCTTTACATATTCAAGTGTTTTACACATATATAGATACTTAGAGGGAAATTCTGTAACAGCAACCTAAAGTTAGGTACCAGCAGGGCACCTGGGTCATTCTTGCTGGTGCCTAACTGAATTGTTTTCATTGGCTTTAAGTGGTGTGTTAATTGACCATGCCACAAAAGCCAATTTAAAAATAATTTGAAAATCAACCCTAGGTGCTTCCCAGGACTGGCGGCTAACACCCAGGTGCCTAGCGGCGCTTAGTGATGCCATCATGTTTCTATTGAATTCAAGAAAGCATGGAATAGGCACATGGGATCTCTTAGAGAGAGGAAGAGATAATGGTTACTGCGGATGGGCAGACTAGATAGGCCATTTGGCCCTTATCTGCCATCATGTTTCTATGTTTCCTTTAAAAGGAAAAGTAGGCTTGTTCAGGGGTGGAGTTGGACTTAGGTGTCACTATGTACCACTAGGCATGATTTGACGATGAACCTAGGCAGTGGAAATGTAGGCCTTTAAAACCCTGGCTTACATTTTTAGTGTCTAAGTTTGTTGTTAGGTGCTGGTAGCTGCAATTATCTAAATGGCATCTGAACATGATTGACATGCAGATGACATTTTTCTAGGCACCTGCCACTTATAGAATCAGTCCCTTATTTTGTACCCAGGGCAACTGAGGATTAAGTGACTTGCCCAGGTCACAAGGAACAGCACTGGGATTCAATCCCACAACCTCAGGGTGCTGAGACAGCAGCTCTACCACTAGGCCACTCCTTACCTAATGAGGCCATTTTTGGTTTATGTAGCATTAAATAAACTGAATGGCTTTGTTACCATTCTTTTTCAGAACCAGTGCAGCCTTAGTAGCCAGACACAATGGAGCTTGTTTTAGAGAGAGAGAGAGAGAGAGAGAGAGAGAGAGAGAGAGAGAGAGAGAGAGAGAGAGAGAAGGAAGACAACCAAACATTTCACCAGTCATGTGAAACTTTTTGACCAGCAGCCAAATGAACCTATCTCAAGTCCCATGGAAACTGAAAACATAACACCAGCAATCAAGCACAATTTTCTCTTGCACATTGAAAGAGAGGAGGCAGCATAAAATTGGTGGCTTCAGAGAGTTACTTTGCTGAAGTCCAAGAAATAAAAAAAAATAAAAAAATAGTGATATCATTTAAAGATCAAGATAGGGATCTGAAAGGCAGCAAAAGAAAGAAAGACAGCATTGTTTCTGCCCTAGTGCCATGAGAAAAGTGAATTCTAAAAATCACTCAAGCTTTGTGCCTAGAAATCAGGAGATGGATTGTATAATCGGACACAAATAGCAGGAAGAGAGCTCTGAGAGACACAGAGAAGCAGCACTTTCTGCTTCTGAAGCAGAGGAATTGAGTTTTAAAAATCCCTCAGGCCTTTTGGTTCCAGAGCCATAGATACAGCATAGACATCTGAGAGAACAGTAATTGAAAAAGAGTACAGAGAGGCAGAATACTACAGGGTGCCCACAAAACACTCCTTCATTTTAAATGGTTACAAAATCAAAACTTATTGGAATATGTTTATAAATAAGATGGCAGCAAATACAAGTCCCAAAAAGCACGGTTGCACTTTCACCCTTATAAGCTGCAATTGGTACAGAAGTTACAACCTTCAGACAATGCAACATGACAAAATGACCAAGTGTTCCTCAAGTGGCCCCTGAGATCATCGGACATTATTGTTTGTGACTTTTTCCTTTGGGGGTACATGAAAGACAGAGTGTACGCACCTCCTCTACCCACAGCTATGGATGATCTGCAGGAACGCATCACTGAAGCTATAAACGCAATAATGCCGGATATGCTTCGGAGAGTCTGGTCCGAGCTCAATTATTCGCATCGATGTTTGCCAAGTAAAAGGTGGGGCGCACATCGAGTGTATGTAATCAACAGATACCATATGAAAATGCAGATCAATTAGTTCAACAGGTAACCAAAGCTGACATAGACCCAATTGTTTTATCAGATCATGCTGGAGTTTGGATTGAATTAAAATTTGAGGAACAAGATTGTAATAAACCTGTTTGGAGATTCAATAATACATTGCTTACAGATTCAAACTTTATTGAGGAATTTCAATTAAAAATGAATGAATATTTTCAAATCAATGCCTCAGAGGAAATCTCTTTAGAAACATTATGGGATGCTTTCAAAGCTACCATGAGGGGGCAAATAATCTCATATTCAGCGTATGTTAGGAAACAACTTAAAATAGAATATTCTAATTTGGAACAAAATATTAAGGTTTTAGAGCCCCAATTGGCCTTGAAATGGGAACAAACTACTTTACAGGCCATCTTAAAAGCTAAATATAAATACAATGAGATTTCCTCTCAAATGGCTAGGAAAGAGTTGTTTTCTCAACAGGCTCTGTATTATGGAAACTCGAATAACGCAGGAAGAGTATTAGCTAATTACCTTAAAGCTAAAAAAAGAAAAGTAAAAATTGTGGCTATCACAGATGAGAATGGGGAATCTCATTCTCAAATTGGAAATATCTTAAAACAATTTTTTAAATATTATAAAGCTTTATATTCTGAGCTTTATTCAAATAAAGAACTTGAGGGTTTAGATTTCTTGAAGTTAATTAAGGGACCTAAAATTCCCGAGTATATAAAAGGAACTCTTGACGTGCCTATATTAATGAAAGAACTACAAGCAGCATTGAAGTCCCTTAGAGTTGGATCCGCTCCATGTGGTGATTGGTTCACTGTAGAGTTTTAAAAATCATTTCAAATTACCCTATTACCTCATCTATTAAATTTATATAAGGCTCAACTGACTAAATGTTGCATTACAGATACTATGGCAGAATCTTTAACTATAGTTTTGCCGAAGTCAAAATAAAATCCTACTTTGGTTTCAAATTACAGTCCTATTTCTTTGATTAATGTAGATGGAAAACTTCTGGCTAAGTTATTGGCTTTATGTTTGGCCAAGGCTCTCCCTTATATTATTGGTATGTACCAAATGGGGTTCGTTGCTCAAAGACATTCTTCAAACAACACCAGACTGGTTTTCCACATGTTAAATTTAACAAAAGCCATGGAAGATCCGGCCTTCTCTGTATCCTTGGATGCAGAGAAGGCCTTTGATCTTGTGGAGTGGAATTTCATGTATCAAGCAATGGATTGGTTTGGTATTGGTTCTGGATTTATACAAATGATTCAAACCTTGTATAGTTCCCCTTCTGCCAGATTATACATAAATAATACTTTTTCAGAATGTTTTCTCTCTGAAAGGGGAGTTAGACAAGGGTGTCCACTATCCCCGTTGCTTTTTGACATTGTTCTGGAACCCTTGCTATTGGCTATTCATCAGGCAAAGGAGATTCAGGGTATTCTTTATACATGTAGGGAATATAAGGTCTCTGTGTATGCAGATGATATTTTGCTTCGTTTGAGGAATCCTGAAACTACCATTCCACATTTATTGGATTTGATTGATAGATTTGGGAAATTTTCAGGGTACAAAATAAATTGGAGTAAATCAGAGGTTCTTCCGCTAAATGTACACTGTCCAAAAGGATTGACTCATTCCCTTTTCTTTGGTAGGAAGAGAGTATAAAATATTTAGGTATTTGGATACAAAAAACATTGGAAGAGACGATGAAAGTAAATGAAAAATCTTTATTGCTGAAGGTTACAGAAATGTGTGAGCAATGGAACCCTTGGTGGGCGAGAGTTCAAACAGTTAAAATGATGATTTTGCCTGTGGTTTGCTACCAAATGGGTATGTTGCCAGTATTTTTTCAGGGGTCCTTTTACAATAAATTAAATAGTATTCTTACTAAATTTATTTGGCTGGATAAAACTGCAAGAATTGCTTTAGTATCTTTACAAAAACCAAATGCGGTGGGGGGAGGTAAATTTTCCCAATTTTTATAGGTACCATCAGGCCTATATACTGCATCAGGGTATGTATTGGATCCTAAAAAGATGTTGAAGATGAAGAATGAGGCAAATTGGAAACAACCACAGCAAAAAGACACCTCACTGCCTTGGGTTCAATCACAGGATGGCGGAAGCCTTCAATGTCATTCACATCAAAATATAGGTTAAACCACTTAGGCTCTCTTCACAACCTCTTGTTGATATATAGTGTATTTAATTACTGTTGTTTGACTTTCTGCAATTCTTAATATGAAAAATAAATAAAGACTATACAACAGTACGAATTCATTTTCTTTACTTATTCTTTTATTGCAGTGTATCTAGCGTGCCCCCGACGGGACCCGTTTCGCCCGAAAGGGCTTTTTCAAGGGTTCATGTGAGAGCTCATTTTCAGCATTTGTATTCTTTGGGGCTAGAGCTAAACAGCTTTAGCCCCAAAGAATACGGATGCTGAAAATGAGCTCCCACATGAACCCTTGATAAAGCCCTTTCAGGCGAAATGGGTCCCGTTGGGGGCACGCTAGAGACACTGCAATAAAAGGATAAGTAAAGAAAATGAATTCGTACTGTTGTATAGTCTTTATTTATTTTTCATATTAAGAATTGCAGAAAGTCAAACACTAATTAAATACACTATATATCAACAGGAGGTTGTGAAGAGAGCCTAAGTGATTTTACCCATATTTTGAATGTGAATGACATTGAAGGCTTCTGCCATCCTGTGATTGAACCCAAGGCAATGAGGTATGTTTTTACTGTGTATGTATTGGATCCTCCCCGAGCTCATGGAAAATTTTCCAGACTTTTTATGGTTGGAATGGCAACTCCTGTCTCCATTGAGATTGTGTCACATTTTAAGTATCAAGTTACCTAGGGTGTATAAGGACAATAGAATTTTATTGGACACTTGGCAGACATTAAAATTTATTAATAATTTAATACCTATTCCGATTCAAAAATCCACCTGTCAGTCCCTTTGGCTGAACTCCAAGATTCAAATCGGCGGGCTTAACATCTTCTGGAAGCATTGGATGCAGGCAGGCATGTATACTCTGGATGATGTAGTATCAGAGCGAAAGCTGCTTGACTTTTCACGGCTGCAACATTTGGTATTGCTAAGTCTCAAAATTATAAGTGGTTGCAGCTGAAGCAAAAAAAAACAATAGAAAATATCCAACAAAGGCTGCAGTGAAGTGAACCAAATGGGAAAACAAAGAAAAAACTGCAGACAAATGTACAAAGATGCAGGCTATGTTTATTAAATCAAATTTAAATGCGGTCCGTGTTTCAGTAAACATGCGGTCCGTGTTTCGGTAAACACGCCTTCTTCAGGGGTCCAGGGTTAGTAAGGTATTGGAATGAACCGCAAAATGAATTGATAAAAAACATGAACCTGTGTAGTTCTGAAAGGCAAATGCGCACCAACAAATTCGGCCAAACTTTGCAGTTGAAGCAAGCCATTCAGAAGGGGTTCCCTGATTGGCAAAACCTTAAAAATCAGTATAGCTTGCTGATCCTATGCTTCCAGACAGATTTCCTAGGGCATCAGGCCACCCAGTGGTACAAATTAATATCTGAACTTTTGAATAAGAAACCAAAGACTGGTCTTTGTGACATTTGGAGCATTGAGATAAAACAGCAGATTTCTGTGTCTCAATGGCCACAAATTTGCACTTGAAGGATGAGGTGTACGGTGTCTGCATCTATGAGACAAACATGTTTTTTCTTGTTACATAGATCTTTTTGGACCCATTTGTTTACAGAAATTGGATAGTTCTAAGTCTAATAGATGCTGGCACTGTCATCTCGAGGTAGGGACAATGGATCATCTACTATTGTCCCTTGATGCTTAAGTTTTGGAGATCCATTTGGGGTCAAGCAAATAAAATATTGGAAAATCCAGTGGCATTGACGTACGATATTGTGCTATTTGGTATGATAATGAGGGCTAAAAGCCCAATATCTTCCCATAATAATAAGCTTCTCTTGATTATGACAGGAGTGGCCATACAACTTATTTTAAAGAACTAGAAAAACTGGGACCGGTTAAATTATAATTTTTGGTGGGAATCTTTATGCCACATTTTTAAAATGAAACATATGATTGCCATACAGCAGGGACATTATAGGAAATTTAAGGATATTTGGGTGCCATTGACAAAATTCTGTAAGGAGTAATTGTTGATTTTGCCCTATGAACATACATGTCCAGGGTGGGTGGGAGGGGGATGGGGAAATACTTGTAATTCAATTCAGTTCTGGCTAACTGCAATTGTTGGATATTAAAAGGGGGGATAATACATGTATTTGTTATGAGTTATAATTTGATAGAATTTAAGTGCTGTTAAAGTGTAAATTGTCTGTATATTATGCTGTACTTAATTTTTAGCTTTAAAATGAATAAAGATATAAAAAAAGAAGTTAGTTAAAGTATATTATAATTAACTAATAAGTGTTTTTAATCATGAATTATATATATGCAGTATAGATCTGTATTTATTAGATGATGTAACTGAAATTGTAATATTGATAGGAAGCTATTATTCATTCTACAGGTGTTTGTGATGTATGTACAGATTGGTTTAAAATAATATGTTCTTTGTATTATTCAGTGCTCCTTAAGAATCCTTGAAAAAGCCTTTATGTGGCGAAACGGGTCTCGTCGGGGCAGGCTAGTAATTCTGCATATTAAAAGATAAGTGAAAACACTTCCTCTTGGTTTTTTTAAAATTTGGTTTAAGTATTAAACAACAGTTTGTATTGAGAAAGACATCAAGGAGGAGGTGAAAATAAGGGTCAAGGATGAATATCATTGCCCACTGAAATATGTATATGCAATCAAGTGGATGTTGATGACCCTCTGGACCTTTCTCTATATTTGACACTTGGAAGTGGGGTGTTTTGTTATTGTGGATGTTTCCAGTTTATCTCACTTCATCATCTTCTACATCTTGTTAGAATTCCCCCTCCCCATCAGCTAAATGGCAGGGACTTCCCAAAGCTGCGATTCTGTAACCGGCACCCTAGAATGATTGACAGGCAATCTGACTTGGGCACCGGTTACAGAATTGCGGCTTTGTGGAGTCTCTGCCGCTCAGCTGATGGGGTAGGGGGTAATTCTCAGCTGCTGCAGTCTAGCTGCAAAGATAAGCGACTGAAATGTAAGCCAGGATTTTCTGGGCCTACATTTCAGCCGCCTATCTTGACTCAGTAGGTGCGATTCTGTAATTGGTGCCCTCGAATGATTGTCAGGTGATCAGCAGCCACTTTTAAGGTGCCCACCCACTTGGGCACCGGTTACAGAATCCGGCCCTTTGTAAATAGAATCTGACCTAATATTGATGCAGTTGCTTATGTTTGATGTTTTTTTCTGTTCAATGGTAATGTTTGCTCATTTGTAGATTACGGCTTCATTATTGACTGTTATAACGTTATATGAGCAGATCAGAACATTGGTTTCAGGGAGTTCCCCATGTCCTTTCTTCTCCTGTCTTTCACTTTAGAGCTCTTGCATGCTTTAGAATGAACTGAAAGGAGCAACAGACTCTTGGGAGAAGGAGGAGGTTTCTGTAGTATGCTTGCGGGAATGGACAGAGTATCCTAAGGTTCAACATACCATTCCTACCCTGGAAAATATATTATCAAGGTAAGAACCTAATCTCTTTTTATACCATTTTTCTCTTTTGAAAATGAGCCCCATGTTTGTTGGTGGGCACTTTATCACAAAAACATTTTCATATGTTGGACCTTCTGTTTGGAACTCCTTCCCTGAGGAACTGTACAATGCTTCTTCATATCTTGTTTTTCATAAAGTTTTAATAACTTGGTTGCTTCAACATTTTAACTGATCTGTTATAGATTTCTATTTAATTGTACTGTTTATTTGTAATACTGTATTGAAACTGTAAATTGTAAACTGCTTTGACATTGTGGTATATATGCCGTATATAAAATTAATCCAAACAAATCCAATCCAAACCATCTATTCATCAGCGGATGATATTGATAAATAATGCTTGTGTACTAATGAGCATGAAAGCGTACTGTTGAGCAATAATGTACACTTTTAAGGACATGGGGGATAACTTGAGGTTTTGCTTTTTCCTACCAGTTTCATGAAAAATGATATCAAACAAATATACATCTCTGATCATAAGTAGTACAATTTTAAATAATTATATTTGAGGAGAGTAATTTTATATCGAGTTTGTGAAGATGTATAGATAAATGTGCTGTACATTAGGGATAGGCAGTCAGAAAAAATTCATTTTGTGTCATTTCTGAAAATCTTTGTCCAGTTGTAGTTGGTTTTTTTTGCCAATTTTGTCAACAAAGGAGCAAAGTCACGTTGAGCACCCTTTCAAAAAAGAATGCACACTGTTTGCAAAGAGGACATACACTTTTTTGATAGTACATGCATTCACAGTAGTTCACATATGTGCCATGGTTTGCATGTGAATGGTTTGAATGGGCATACTATTGGGAAAAGAGTACATGCTATTATTGGAAAATGAAAAAACACACATCTGTTTTTTCTGCTCATTTTCATTCATTAACAACATGGAATATTTCTCATGTCATTGAAACAGCCCTTCCCTATTTCACATCCTTTTGAAGATTTGAATTCAACTAATGCTTCTTCAAAAGTAGCTCAGGGTGAGTTTCTTTCAGGTACAGTAGAGGTCTCACACTAAGTTTTCAGGTCCTCGAAGGCCTCAATTTAAGTTTGAACCTGAGACAATATCAGGTTATAGCTGAACTGCTTCAACTAATAGCCAATCTGTCAATCCAATCAGGAAAGATTCCGGAAGACTGGAAATTGGTGAATGTTACGCTGATCTTCAAGAAAGGTTTGAAGGGAAATTCGGGAAACTACAGACCAGTGAGTCTGACTTCAGTATCAGGGAAGATGGTAGAGGCGCTGATAAAGGACCGCATCATCGATCACCTTGAAAGACACAAACTTGAGGACCAGCCAGCAAGGCTTCAGCTTAGTAAGATCTTCCTTGACAAACTTAATGCACTTCTTTGAGGGAGTAAATAGGCAGATAGACATGGGAGACTCAGTCGACATCGTATATATATTTTCAGAAGGCATTCGACAAGGTCCTGCATGAACGTCGAAAAATTGCGGACTATGGGATCCAGGGTGATACTCATGTGGATTAAAAACTGATTGGCGGATAAGAAACAGAGAGTGAAGGTAAATGGACAATACTCAGACTGAAAAAGCGTCACGAGTGAAGTGCCGCAGGGTTTGGTGCTCGGGCCTTTGCTCTTCAACATATTTATAAACGACCTAGAAATTAGCACGAGTGAGGTGATTAAATTTGCGGATGATACAAAGTTGTTCAGAGAAGTGAGGACACAGAAGGATTGCCAAGAACTACAACGAGACATAAACACACTTGAGGAATGGGCAGCAAAATGGCAAATGAGGTTCAACATGGAAAAGTGCAAAGTGATGTCGGTAACAGAAATCATATGCATGAATACAGGATGTCCGGTGCCGTACTCAGAGAGAGCCCCCAGGAAAGAGACTTGGGAGTACCGTACTTGTAGACAAGTCAATGAAACTGTTCGCGCAATGTGTGCTGGCGGTGAAAAAGGGCAACAGAATGATTAAGAAGGAGATCACAAACAGATCTGAGAAGGTTATCATGAAGCTGTACCGAGCCATGGTACGCCCCCTCCTGGAATACTGCTTCCAACACTGGTCGCCATACATGAAAAAGGACATAATACTACTCGAAAGGGTCCAGAGAAGAGTGACAAAAATGATTAAGGGATTGGAGGAGTTGCCATACAATGAGAGGCTAGATAAACTGGGCCTCTTCTCCCTTGAAAAGAGAAGACTGAGAAGAGACATGATCGAAACATTCAAGATATTGAAGGGAATTGACTTAGTAGAGAAAGAGAGATTGTTCATCCTCTCTGAGGTGAAGAGAACGAGAGGGCACTCGCTAAAGTTAAAAGGGGATGGATTCTGTACAAATGTAAGGAAGTTCTTCTTTACCCAGAGAGTGGTAAAAATATGGAACGTTCTTCCAGAGGCTGTTATAGGGGAAAGTACCCTTCAGGGATTCAAGAAAAGGTTAGATAAGTTTCTGCTGGACCAGAACATACGCAGGTAAGGCTAGACTCAAATAGGGCACTGGTCTTTGACCAAAGGGCCGCTGCCTGAGCAGACTGCTGGGCACGATGGACCGCCGGTCTGACCCAGCAGTGGCAATTCTTATGTTCTTATGTGACTTACCCAAGGTCACAAAGAACATCCCTGGGCTTGCACCTGCTGCTCTAAATAATAGGCTACTGTTCCACATATTTTGAAATAGTCACAGATGTACCTGTGTGCTTTTCTAAAGATGCTTCCTTGAAAGCTCCCACACAAGTTACACCTACTCCAAGGAACTTGCAACTTTTCTTCCTAAGTTTACTTGGATGCATAACTTATGACACATACACAAGTTTCCATATAAAAGTATGCATTTGTGAGGACTAGTAGGGAGCTGGTTGATATTTGAACTTGCAGACAGTTGGAACTCTGCTGGCTGCAGCTGGTGTTGCACTCGGCATTTCTGTATCTTGCATTGGCTCTACTGGGACAAGCTCACTTGCTTTAAGGTATGGCTGGCCTGCCTCAAGACATTCCCAGCCAGATCATTGTTTCTGGTCCATGTTTTTTCTTCTGGAGTGTCCTGTTTCTGTCTTGTCCAGCTCTTTGTGAGCTGGCCTTGAGTCCTGGTCCTGTATCTTGGCTCCTGAGTTCCCAGATTCTTGCTGTTCTGTACTATCTGTGCTTTGCCATGTTTTCCTTTGTTTGAACACTGTTCTGTGAACTCATTGGAAGTGCTTCTCCAGTGGTTACCCCAAAATTTCTGAGACCACCTACATACTGACCAGGGTCCTCTAAATGTGGGCAGTGCATACTTATGTATGTTTTCCCTGGGTGATTGCATAAGCATTTATTTCTGCACATAAAATATTATGCTTACAAAATTCCTCCTGTTTCCAATGTCACGTGCATTGGTCCACATGATCTTTCACACAGAAAGTGTGATGGTTAGATATATAAATTCAAATACTCCACCTTTGTACCTTTATATGCCTTCTCTGCTTCCTACATCAAAATTGTTTTTTGCAAGATCAGTTTAGAAAATGAATACCCAGGACATCACTCGGTATTACTTTCCTGTGAAATTGCTTTTCTGAATGAAAATATTGAATTCCTTTGAAAGCGAATGGTTATAATATCACTGGAAATGAAAATCCCACAGAAATCACAGAGGAGAGAAGTCAGAAGAATACAAAAGTGTGCTCTCTCTTTCAGTACTGGTCTAGCTAAGGTTTTATTTTCTTCTTTTCAAGCAACCTTAAGAGTAGCTCTTTATTATTATGCTTATATGTTTGATGCAGGCATCGCTTGATAGTGCAACAATTAACTGTGTGGCATTTTAATTTACTGCAGGGTTTATAGAAGGGGCTCTCATTGTTTAGCAAGTGGGTCTACTGATTCTTCCTTGTTTGAAGAGTGACCTGTTGAAATTCAGGTGGTCTTTCTATCAGTGCAGTGTGAAGGGCAATGCTATAATTTAACACATATATTTATGTGCCAGTTGAGCGCATAAATGTACAGAAAGCCAGCATTTTGCATTTAAATGTAAATGGCAGCAAATCAACTAAGAACTACTCTGTAAGGGTGCATATAATTGGCATATCATGTAAATGCAAGAGGACATTCATATGGGTAGAGAAGGGAGGGGCACGAAAAAGGTATCACAACAAAGACAATGGGCTAGATTCACTAAAAGGTAGCGATCCAATCGCTGTTGGCCGATTACTGGCCGATTTTGAACACAGAGGTGCAAATCATTTGCATGCAAACTCCCTGACTCAATCGGCTCAGTGAGCGATTGAGTCGGGGCAGCCTTGACAGTAGTGACAGGAGAAGCAGCCTCTTGTCACTGCTGTCAGCGGCTTTTTTTTCTTTTTTTTTTAAATGGGCCAGATATTTTGCATGGCCACTAAAAAAAATGAATACAAGCCCCCTCCCTGACAAATTCACCCCCAAACCCCACAAAGACAAAGGCAGGAGGGATGACCACTCCCTCCTACCATTGCCTGGCTTCCCCACCGACCTCCCCCAAAATGGCAGGAGGTATGCCGCCTCCCTCTGCTGGCAAATACCTCCCCTCCACCCCCAAAAAAACCCAGCAGGAGGGATTCCAACTCCCTCCTGCCACCGACCCCCAGCTCCCCTCCCCATACCTTAAAATGTTGGGAGCACGAGGGGTGCTCAGTCCCTCCTGCTCCGTAGGGCTCCTCCGTGCAAATGTGTGTATTAGGCCCCGCCCCATTGCATCATGTGATGCACAGGGTGGGGCCTAAGGCCCTGATTGGCTAAGGTGCCTCAGGCCCCTAACATGGGGGGAGGAGCCCAAGGCCCCACCCCATGCATCACATGATGTAACAGGACAGGGCCTAACGCCTGCATTCGCACAGAGGAGCCCTATGGAGCAGGAGGGACTGAGCACCCTTCCTGCTCCCAACTTTGAAAGGTATGAGGAGGGGAGTGGGGGTGGGCCTGGGCCCAGACGATGGCAGTGGGGATTTGCGATGGCAGGAGGGAGTTGGCATCCCTCCTGCCATATTCGTGTGGGATGGGGGAATGGGGAACAGGGGCAGCATCGGGAATGGTTGATATTTTAGGGACTGGGCACGTTAGCGCTGATGGCAGGAGGGAGTTGGCATCCCTCCTGCCATATTCGCGCAGGATGAGGGGGACAGGGGGCAGCATCGGGAATGGTTTTTTTTTGAGGGACTGGGCCCGCTAGTGCCCAGACAGGAGGGAGTTGGCGTCCCCTCTGCTTTTTTCTTCAGGGGGGGGCAGCGGGGTTGCATTTGTATGTCGGGGGGGCACTTTTTTTACAGGCCTGCCTGTCTTTTATCAATTTTTTCTTATGGGAAAGATATTTTGCGTGTTTTGTTAATTCAACATAGTTGTCTTTGTTTAAATTTTTTGTTTAGTTTTATATATATCCAGGATGGGGTGGGTGGGTGGGGATATCTTTCTGGTTCATTTTTTGATTAAATTGTTGGATGGGAGGGGAGGGATTTTAATTATCTGCATTGTTATTAATGGAACTTAAGTGCTTATTTTGTTATTAATGTATATATAATTTATGGCACTTTATATTAGTTTTGAAAATTAATGAAGATTTTAGTTTTTTCAAATTCTTTATTAACTTTTAAACTACAGTTGTGCACAATAATTAATACATTTACATAGAATATTACAATTAAAGCACGTTAATAACAAAAAATTATTTCCTCCCACCTTTCCACCTATTAATCAATAAATGGATAGCTACAAGAAATATCTAAACATCCCCTTAAATCAATTCCAAAACCTTCCTCCCTCCCTGGATGTGTATGTTAAAAGGACATCTAAAGAGATCAGTCCTTACAGTACTTAATAGCTCCCAAACAAAATTAATAAAGATTTAAAAAAAAAAAAAATCTGTGCCATGAAAAAAATGAATAAAAAAGGCAGGCAGGCCTGTCAAAAAACCGGCAGACCTGTTGGTAACACCGACAGGTCTGCAGCAGTCGGGTTTCACAATAGTAAAACTCGATTCAAAATAGCCAAGTAATTGTTAGTGAATCAATCGCTTGGCTATTTTGCATGGGGTTTTATTAATTTACATGGGAGGATTGGATCAGAGCTGTAAATGATCGGGACAGAGGTTAGTGAATTGGGTCGGAGGGAAATTAGGTCACAAACCAATCGGTACACAATCGGTTTGCTTAGTGAGTCTAGCCCAATGTACATAATACTGTAAGTAAACAAATATAGAGAGCAAACTTATACTTATACTTGTTAACAAATACTTTCATAAGATACCCATATACATATGAAAGTATTGCTTATATTGCATAATTTGCTCTCTATATTTGTTTACATTTAAGAGTTATATTTTTTTGTGTGAACTGTAGTTTTCCTCTATGCAGTTCACATAATACAGTAAGTTACATGCATCCTTGAGGCATTTAGGCACTCGCAGTTATGCCATATCTATAGCTGGTAAGTAACTATAAGGCTGGTAAGTACCGTAATTTTTTGTCTATAAGATGCACCCCTCCATAAGACCCCCCCCCCCCCCGTAGAGGACGAAAAACCAAGGATAAAAATTTCCTCCTCTACAGGGGGGTGCGTCTGGTGCTAAGCAGAATGAAGCAGCCCGCCCGTAAGAACTGACCTCAGCCAATCACAGAGCGGTGCAGGACCAGGCAGGAAGTGCAAAGGTTGCACTCCTGCAACGCACTGCTCTGCTCTGCTTCCAAAGACAGCCGTCCGGAGAGCACCACAACTTTTAAAAAGATACCGAAGGGGGGGGGGGGGGGGAGAAGGTGTATTCTCTCCATAAGATGCACCCACTTTTCCACCCCATTTTTGGGGGTGGAAAAAGTGCATCTTATGGAACGAAAAATATGGTAACTATAAGGCACACAATGCTGGGTTATGCTACTACTGTATTCTGTTAAATCATCTTGGTGCTCAGATGAAGTTATAGAATAGACTCTCACTAGCGGATATACAGTAAGCCTCTCGGTAGACCTGCAGCTCTACCGCAAAAGTACCGCCAGAGAAAACCATGGCACGCTACAATCAATGAGCATGCAAATTACTGCCATGTTAAAATCATGGCATCAATGTTCAGCTCATTGATTAATATCTGTTTTTCTGTCTGTGCCTGAGTACATATATATGTATTTGTCCTACTACTCTAGTACTCTATCAAGAAAAATAGGTGCCTTATTTCCTTTATAATAATAATAATAATAATAACTTTATTTTTGTATACCGCGGTAAGCATGAAAGGAATGTACAAGTCATTGGAGTTAGCGGGTTGGGAATGAACAATAAGATGGAGTAAGAGGAGAGTTCAGATCATTGGTGTAAGGGGTGAGAGAAGTGGAAGATGAGGGATTAGGGATTCTGTCCATGGAATAAATGAGTTTTGAGTAGTTTTCTGAAGTCGAGGTAGGTGTATATAATAGGCTCCAAATAGGTGTTTTCTTGGCACCTAAGAATAGACTCCCCTTTACTTCATACCTCCAATCTATGTCTCACCCTATTTTGGGTTCCTAAGGACTCCACATTTTGTAATGGTGCAAACCAAACTCTGGTTTGTAAACACCACGTCACATTAACTGATTGGTCAGGCAGCTAGATTTAATATGATAGCTACTAATAACAAGAACACTTCTTCCAAAGGGAGATCCAAGTAACATTCCCCAAAATTATAGGCTCATACCTTGTCTAACTACAATCTATTAGCTATTCATTGTAAAAGTTGCCAATAAAATGTAACATCATGATAATAACCAGAATGGCAATAAGAAGGGAATATATGGAACCAAGGACTAGTTAATGTTGAATAAAGCCATCATGACCGGTGCTGAGGAAAGCTGAAATCTCACTGTTGCATGGATTGACTGTAAGAACCTTTGATAGCATTACACATTCCAATATAATAAATCACCTTAAAAATGTAGGAAATAAACCCTTGATTGATCAAGTATATCATTTCACCATGAACATATGGCAAATGACACTCCATCTGAAGTATACAGATGGACAATTTATCATTCCAAACATCAAGATCTAGTGAAGCATATTTCAGGGACATTCTTTGTTGTCACTTATTTTGTTAAGAGTTTTGTAAAGAATTAACTCTTTGGGCTATAGATTTAGCCTTAATCCTAAAGATGATAATCCAGAAGTTACATCACACAACATTTGTAGATGACTCTACAGTTCCAGTGGTCAATAATTAATATAACTTTTGTCATGGGGCCTTTCATTTATCTTGATCACCAGTTTTACATCTAAAATACAGTTCACAGACCTTCTTCACCCGTGGAATCATGTTTCTTCTTTTGCCTCCAGACAAAGCTCATGGCAAATATATGGTGCAGTGGTTAAAGATGAAGCCTCCGCAACCCTGAGGTTGTAGGTTCAAACCGATGCTGCTCTTTTTGACCCTGGGTTAACAGAAAACCATGTTTTTAGCACTGGCTGACACGCTGAATGTTCTGTACTGCTCCGAAGCTCACAGGAACTCTACTGGAGCAGTACAGAGTATTCAGCATGCTGACCGGTGCTACAAACCTCTTCTGTTCTTTTGTTTAAAAAAAAAAAATGGGGGGGAGGGTAAAAATAGAAATATGTATACATAAACTGAACCATAGAGAAGCCAGGCTCTGCATACAATGGAACACCACAGAAACAGTGTACAAAATATAAAGACAGCAGATGTAAATTTGAAAAGCATTCTTACAAAATTTATTTGGCTGGGTAAAACTCCTAGAGTTGCTTTGGTATCTCTACAAAAGCCGATCTCAGAGGGAGGGGTAAATTTTCCCAATTTTTTAGGTACCATCAATCCTATATTTTACGCCAGGGTATGTATTGGGTCCTCCCAGAGCTCATGGAAAAACTCCCAGATTGGTTGTGGTTAGAAGGCAACTCATGTCTCCTATACGTCTATGCCATGTTCTCAGTATCAAAATGCCTAGGTACTGTAAAGATAACAGAATATTAGTTGATACATGGAAAACATTGCGATATGTAAGTGATTTAACAACTATTCCAATTCACAAATCTACAAATCAATCTATATGGCTAAACTCGAAGATTCAAATTGGCGGAGAAAAGCTCATCTAGAAGCATTGGATGATAGCAGGAATACGTTTATTGGATGATGTTATCTCTAATGGTAAACTGCTTGAGTTTTCACAATTGCAACATAAATATAGCCTTAATAAATCAGAAAGTTTTAGATGGTTGCAACTGAAGCAGGCCATTCAAACAGGGTTCCCTGAGTGGAAAAACTTAATAATCAATATAGTATGGAATTCTTATGCTTTCAGGCGGACTTCCTGGGTCACCAGGCTGCCCAGTAGTATAAATTGCTGACTGGATTTATTAAAAAGAAACCAAACACTGGTCTGAGAGACATTTAGAGCACTGAGATCAAGCATCAAATTTCTGCATCTCAATGGCCACAAATTTGGACTTGGAGGATGAGATGTACAGTGTCAGCATCTATGAGACAAGCATGTTTTTTTCTGTTACTTAGAGCATTATGTCGGACCCGTGTTCGGTTACAAAAATTGGATAGCTCTAAGTCTAATAAATGTTGGCACTGTCATCTCGAAGCAGGAACTTTAGATCATTTATTATTCTATTGTCCATTTATTATGACTTTTTGGAAATCAATTTTGGACCAAATTAATTGTTTATTAGAAAACCCAGTGGCATTGTCATATGATACTGTATTATTTGGTATGTCAATGAGAGCAAAGAGTCAGATATCATCAAATAATAACAAACTATTACTCATAATGACTGGGGTTGCCATTCAACAAATTACTTATAACTGGAAGAACTGGAGTAGACTAAATTATAATTTTTGGTGGAATTCATTATGTCATATGTATAAAATGGAAAGAGTAATAGCAACACAGCGAGGATATATTAGGAAATTTCAAGATGTGTGGGAGTCATTAACAAAATTTTGTAATGATTAGATGTTACTTTTCCCTTAATTCTTAAAGTTCATTTTTCAGGGAGGGGGGGATTTTAAGTATAATATCTTATATAAAGTAATTTAATTACTTGTTATGAAGGGGTAGGAAGGGAGGGAGATAAAATTTTATTATGATTGGTATTATTGCTGAATATTAAGTGATATTCTCAATGTGCAAATGTGTTTATGTATTATCAAACTTATTGTACGTATAAAAATGAATAAAGATTTACAAAAAAAAAAAAGAAACCGTTTACAAAGTATATATTCTTCCCAATTAATATTTCCAAATTAATAAAGTGTCTTTGCTTATTTGTAACTATTTCTGAAGTTTCTAGGGACAGGCGGGAACGGAGGGGATTCCTCGAGGGGACGGGTGGGATTTCTGTCCTCGCGCAACTCTCTAGATTGCGGTCCTCAAGGACCGACTTTGACACTCCTGCAGTAGGATATAAACAAAAGACAACCAAACCAAATGTGATACTTTCACACAAGATTCCCAGTCCTGCACCAATGAGTCTTGGTACCCTTTACCTGCTCCCACCTCCCTTCTGTTTTCTTGAGTATCACAGTGCACTAGTGGAGCGAAGGAATTCTGTAGAGGTAATATTTGTGAAGGTGGATGTTTCTGTGTTACATGTCGCAGTCTTCCTGAGCCTACTGTGACCCATTTATTCCTGGGCTGTTTTATTCTTTGAGGAAGAGGTGGTAAGTTGGTATGATTTTGTGGAGTGATGGAAGCTGCTTTAATTGTATTCAATTCCTGTTTAAGTTTGCAGAGCTCCTCCTTAATACTAGCAAGCTGAAGACAGATTGGGCAAGCCTTAAGCCTCCAAATAGTGTTTCTTGGAATTAAAGCACCACAGTGATTGTATAGAATAAAGGTCATCTTGATTGGTTGTGAAGTGATTTGATTAGTCCTGATTATTTGGGTCTCTATATATGAGCAGTGATCTGTCTCTGGGGTGGGTGGGACTATAAGTTTTACCCTTATTCCTATGAAGAGGAAGAGAAAATAAGATTTAACAGAGGAAAGAGAAGGGTTTATTTTTTGTTTTTTTTTAAAGTAAGAAACAGGGAGGAGAAGAGAAATTAAGCAGATATAATGCTGAAAAACAGTGAAAAGAGCAGAATATGAAATTCTGAGTAACTTAGCTTTTAGAAATTCACAGGGCAGACTTGTTCACAGCACTGTCCCAAAGATAATGCAATTAACCTTAGTAGTAAATCAGAGTCCCTCCCTTCTACATCTAATCAGCAGACACAATGGCTGAAAACTAGTAGGCCAGAAATGCAGGCTGTATACCAGATCAGTGGCTAAGACCAGGTAAGACCTAGTCTAGATTAGGCAAAGTCCTGACCTGGGTCATCCAATGAATGAGGCATGGAGGGTAGAGGGGTGTCTACATCAAATAAAAAAGGTCCAGCACAGATGCTTAGTGTGAATTTATCATGTCTTTATTTTCTGCAATTCAAAACACACAAAAACTCTCATGGGTGGCTAAACAGCCTGTTAGCCCACAATACTAATTCTCTCTACAGTTCAAGAAAATCTGGCAACTTCCAAAAGCTTGCCTCTGGAGCAATTCTCAGGGAGTAATTAGTTTTCTCACCCTGAGCCCGGCAGTGGGGCCTGCACCTGAGCTGGTGGACAGCAGAGGTATCGACCTGAAGCAGGAGACATCCCTAACTGGGATTCTTTAGTACCAAATTCTTCAGAATCCTAAAAGAATTAGTCTGTTGAGCTATAGAGCTGGTGAAGAATTTCTGGCTTTGATGAGTGACAAATTACTTCTCAAGAAGGTTAGGCTTTAACTTTTCAGAACTCTGATTTGGCCAGAACAGCCACTGTCTGACTAGATATGCTGAGATGGCTCTAAGATGATTCATCGTAGCCTATTCATCACAGTCATTTCATCACTGAATCGGCCAAGATGAATCGTCTAACCTTGATGAATTGCCTCCAATCCCCCCATGTCTTGTGGGGGGATTATGACCCCCTACATCTCACCTACAAGAAGGAACACCCCCTGTATCCCCCCCCACATAGCTGATGTCATGGAGGAGTTTTGCCCCCCCCCCCCCACATGCATACTCTCCACGATAAGTGCTCTCAACACACTCCCAAAGTAGGAATGCCCCCTGCATCCCTCCAAGGTAGGAGCACCCCCCAGCCTGCATACCTGTAGAAAAGTTGGCCCACGCAAGGAGCATCTTTGACTCCCTGCTCACGTTGGCCTCGTCTCCCTTCTGATGTCATGTCCTGGTCCCTAGGAAGTGACGTCAGAAGGGAGCCCAGGTCAGCCGAGCAAAGGGTGTAGGATGCGCTGACAAACCTTAGAAGTATGCAGGAGGCAGAAAGGAGAGGCACCAGCAGGAGTGGGGGGAGGGGAAGAGAGGAGAAAAGGGACCAGCGGGGGGTGGGTGGAAGAGAGGCACCGTGGCAATTCATAGCTGTTTACCATGGAGAGGACAATTCATCACAGCCATTTCATCATGTGTGTGTGTGTGTGTGTATAAACGTACGTGTGTGTGTGTGTGTATATATATACACTTGTAGTGTGTGTGTATAAAACAGAAGGTAAATCAAGGATTGGAGGTTCCTGTTTAGCAACATACATTTTCCACATATAAAAAAAACTTGAGGACAATGAGGGATATAGTTGCTGTTTAATGTTAGTCTGTATTGGACTATGTGCAAGCTTAGTATAGAATTTTTTGTACCATCTGGTTATCAACAATACCCTTAAGACATTAATCTGAATGACAAATGGCCCATTAGTTCTTTACAGTTAGTTCAGTCTGAGGATATTGTTTGGAATAGGTATGAAGAAGCTGCAAAGAATTATTTTTTCAGATTTATTTCACTCATGCACATAATAATGGTTTTCTATCTATACTTTTAACTTTCTGAAATGCTGGTTGCAGAGATTCTTAATTATACCCTCTTGCTAAAAATCAGTTCTGCTTTTTCACTGATTGCTGCTCAAAATGTGCACCCTGAGAACAATTTCTTAGAGCAAGCAAAAACAACTGAGTTATTGTCATACTCCAAATCAGCAACTGAGCATGAGAACTAGGAATTGTGAGGATTAGGAGTTGTTTGCTTGCACTGCATTTTGTTCTGTATTATGAAATCTTACTCTTCAAATAAATTTCTATCAAAAAAAATCTATGTTGTTTAACCCCTGTACTATAAAAAAGATTGAAACTAAAGGATAAATGTACTACATAGTGTGGTAATTTTGATAAAAATTGTCATAGACAATTTACCAACATTGTTGTAAGATTAAAAAAACAATTGTAAGATTGATAAAAGTAGTTGTCTTTACACTATGACACTCATTTTCAAAGTAGATGGAAGTCTCAAAATCCCCCTCTCCCCTCCCCCAATCCATAAGAACATAAGAATAGTCTTACTGGGTCAGACAAATGGTCCATCAAGCCCAGTAGCCCATTCTCACGGTGGCCAATCCAGGTCACTAGTATCTGGCCAAAACCCAAGGTGTAGCAATATTTCATGCTACTGATACAGGGCAAGCAGTGGCTTCCCCCATGTCTTTCTCAATAACAGACTATGGACTGCCCAAATTGTCCAAATTGTAATTTTGAATCAGCAGAATTTGGATGTCCTATACTGCAGAGCATCCAAATATCAAGAAAGTGCGTTGGAGGCATATTTTGGGTGGGACTAATGAGGGCCCAAAATTATAACATCCAACAGCAATAATTAAAGGGGATGAAATTGTTCAAGTCTAAAAAAGAAATAGAAGGATATTTTTATTTATTTAGACCTGTTTCAATCATGTCCAGTGTACCAAAGGTGCTCTGATTGAGCAGCTGACCACAGGAAAGATTAAGGCATGACCCCCCCGTGAATTCCCCAGTAGTTACTATCCCCCACTGAAAATGACACTGGAAAGGAACATTAGGCTCTCTGACATTAAGGGAAAGAGTAGCCTAATGGTTAGAGCTACAGTTTCAGCACCCTGAGGTTGTGGATTTAAACCCCATGCTGCTCTTTGTAACCCCGAGCAAGTTACTCAATCCTTCATTGCCTCAAGGACAATAAATTGTGAGTCAACCAGAATAAATAAGAAAATTGCTTGAGTACCTGACTATAAACCACTTAGATAACCTTGATAAACAGTATATAAATACCTAATAAAATAAAAAATATGGGCATTATGAACACAGCAGCAAGCAGGGGTCTTGAGTTCCAATCCCATTTCAACTCTCTTTAAATCATGAGTCCTCCAGAACCAGCAATATACCTATGTTATGGCTGGTTTTGGTCTATAATCTATAGATAAGTTAGGTTAAATTTAGGCTTTGCTACATAGCTGTCCAGACCAGACCTGAACTGTATTTTTAAAGAAAATTAAGCTGTCAGCATTACGAGGGAAATGTTCTAAGCCCAACCAAGAAGAGAATGACTTGGATAAGGTTTAATTGTTGATCTAAAACAATGTCAAAACATAGAATTTCATTTCTGCAAATTGGCACTTAACAAAATATGAGAACACTCATTTCAGTTACAGTAAGGCAAAATATGAGGAGCCCTCATTCATCTGCCTCTGCTTCAGTAGGAAAGAAAAGAGTTTACAAAAACTTTTCAGTATAGTACCCTGATAGCTCCATTTACTTCATCTACTTTTCTTGCAATGACTTTAACCCCTTTGAAAATAATTCTTCTGTTTGACCTTCAAACCAGGATGTCACAGCTTCCTCGATATCTTCAGCACTTGATAACCGCTGCCCACGGAGAGATTTCTTCAAAACTTGGAACAGGAAATAATCTGAGGGAGCCAGGTCTATAGGGTGGATGGTTCAGCTGCTGAAACCCACATTCTTGGATGGCAACTTGTGATTGTCATGATGTACACTGGCGCATTGTCATGAAGAAGCAGTATACATACTGTGAATTTTCCTCATCTTTTCTCCTTGATTGACTCCTGCAAAGCAATCATTGTGTTGGCGTAACTCTCCCTGATTATGGTTGTCTTGTGTGGCATGAACTCCAGAAGCAAAAGTCCTTCATCATCCCAAAAGGCAATTGCCATGACTTTGCCTGTAGATTTCTCTGTCTTGAACTTTTTTGGGGTGGGGGATGACTTATGCTTCCACTGCATTGACTCCATTGTGGACTCAGGATCTCTGTGATAGACCCAAGTCTCATCTCCAGTCACCAATGAAAAAAGTTCACTTGGTCTTCACGGAGCATCTCCAAGTTCTCCTGACAGCACTGGAGCTTTGTAGCCTTCTGATAAAGCCGTCCAGTGTGAGGATCATCTTCAATGGACTCTCTACCCCACTTAAACTGCTTGCTCCAAAATTTTGCTTTGTAGGAAAGGGCAGACTCACCATAAATTGCAGTCATGTGTTCACTGACCTCTTTTGGCTTTTCCCTTCTTGTGTGAGAAATGTTATCACCAAACGGTGCTCCAAATCTAGCAGTTTCTTACATCATTCACAAGAGGACTCTCCTGACATCCTGTCTCTTGGAATGTTAGACTTGCATTAAGCCGCAACTGTGCATGCAGGGCCATCAGGGCAGTACTACCAGTCCTGCATTCAGGGGCCTGGAGGTGACAGGGGACCCGGGCTCCCCCAGGGTCCTAGGCAGTGTTCCCTCTAAGGCAGCGGTCTCAAACACGCGGCCCGCGTGTGGCTCTCCAGGTTTTATTTGTGGCCCGCGGTCTGGAGGCGATCATTCTCTTCCTTTTGGAGCAGCAGCCGGCTCGTTCGTTCAAAGCCGCGGGTTGGCGGCTCCTTGCGCTATCCACTCCTGCATTGGAAGCCTCTCTGATGTCACACCATCAGAGAGGCTTCAGATGCAGGCGCGGATCTCGCAAGAAGCCACCACCGCGGCTTTGAACGAATGAGCCGGCCAGACACGCTGCTGCTCCAGTGGCGTACCAAGGGGGGCGGTCAACTGTTCTCCTTAGCGTGCAGCTCGCGGCTCGTCTAGAGCAGTGGTGCCCAACCTGCTTCCCTTCCCTTCTCACTGCTGCCATCAAGGATCAGGCTGGCACCGTGTCTTTGATCTCCCTGCTGGGCCGACCAACTCTCGCGGCAGCCCGACGTCAATTCTGATGTCGAGAGGACGTTCTGGCTAGCCAATCGCTGCCTGGCTACCCGGAACGTCCTTTCCGACGTTAGAATTGACGTCAGGCGGCGAGAGTTGATCGGCCCAGTGCAGAAGAGAAGCAGGGAGATTTTGGCCTGTTCCTGATTGCGGCAGCGGCAGCAGCCTATTCCGTGGCAGTGGTGGCATGGGGGAGGCAGGAAGGAAGAAAGAAAGAAGGTATGTGTGGGGGGGGGGACAGGGAGCCAGAAAAAAAAGCAAAAAATGGGGCACGGAGGAAGGAAGGAAGAAAGAAAGAAGGGGGGGGGGGACAGGGAACCAGAAACAAAGCAAAAAAATGGGGCACAGAATCAGAGAAATACAGACATAGAGAAAGAAAGAAAAAGTTGGGGGAGGGAAAGAGGTCTGGAGGAGAGGAAGCATACAGGAGGCTGAAAGAAGGGAAGAAATATTGGATGCACAGTCAGAAGAATAAAGTGCAACCAGATGAAATTACCAAAAAAAGGTAGGAAAATGATTTTATTTTCAATTTAGTGATCAAAATGTGTCTGAATTTATATATGCTGTCTATATTTTGCACTATGGCCCCCTTTTACTAAATCGCAATAGTGTTTTTTAGTGCAGGGAGCCTATGAGCGTCGAGAGCAGCGCTGGGCATTTAGCGCAGTTCCCTGCGCTAAAAACTGCTATTGTGGTTTAAAAAAAAGGATGGGGGGTATATTTGTCTATTTTTGTATGGTTGAAATGCATAGAGTCATCTGCCTTGACCTCTTTGAAAAAACCCAGAATAGGAATGATAATTAACATTTTCTCAGCGTATAGTGTGCTTTGTGTTTTTTTATTTTATTTTTGGTAGATCATTTTGACTTGGTCATTTTAAAGTAGCTCGCAAGCCCAAAATGTTTGGGCATCTCTGAGCTAGAGCGTTGAAACTGCGTATTTCTATTTTATCCCCCCTTTTACAAAACTGTGGAGCGTTTTTTAGCGCCAGCCGTGGTGGTAGCAGCTCTGATGCTCAGAATTCTATGAGCATCAGGGCTGTTACCACCGTGGCTAAAATCCACACTACAGTTTTGTAAAAGGGTGAGGGGTTAGTTTGTGATGACATATTCCATACTAGGCGAAGGTGTTTTCTGTGTTCTGTGTGTTCGAAAGACATGGTTTTCTGTTAGGATTGACGGTGTAGGATTGATCTTTGCTGGTCTGGCTTGTTTAGTTTTACAATGTGTGTATTGATGTACTGCTCACTGCAATATGTAAGATGCTGCCTTTTCCTAGGCTGCAGAAGGGAGTTCGTATCCTACCTACCAATCACAGTTGGAGAGGTGTCAGGGATTTGGATGTCAAGCAGGAGGGAGTGGGCATCCCTCCAGCCTATCATGGAGGGAGGGGGGGGTGTCGTCAGGCAGTTGGGAATGAACATTCTTCTTGTCTATTATGGTTGGGGGGTGTAAGGAGTGTAAGGGTGTAAAAGATGGAGCTCCGCCCCTGTATAGAGCTGAAGCAGTCTGTATAAAGTATGTATAATCCAGGTATGACCCCAGTGGGTGGGACTTATCCGAGTAGGGATATCCATATTTGATAAATAATTGTGGATAACTCTAACTCCTTACATATGTTCCAAAGTGACTTATAATAAGAAATTGTGGTATGTAAAGTCTACAGCTTTAAAAAAAGATTAATATAGTATATATGAAAAGCAAAATTGCTTTTCTAAACCCTTCCAAAACCTTCTCCCAATCTTCCAGCCTGATCTGTTTTCATTTTCTCGCTGGGCTTCACTAAAAAGGAGGAAAAAAAATGCAGAAGAGGAACAGCTTAGGACATCTTACAAAAACCCTAGCAGTAGAATCATTTCAAAGTAAACCCTGGAAATATCACAGCCCATTACTGGAACAGGCATTTAACTTGGTTTCTCTCTAGCTAATAATTGTGGACATTATAAGTTTTAGATCCTCTTGAAAATAATGAGAGTTCCTCTCAGACATAGTAGAGAATACTTTTTTTGTGTGTGTGCAAGAACTCTTGAGTAACTACTGCAGCTCTTGAGAAATGTATGAAGTGCCTGGCATTTTGTTTTTCTTCTTTCTCTGGCCCATAGTACATGCAGAGAATTCTCTTAATTTCCACAAAGAATTAATTCCCCTCCCTGGCCAGTACTCATATATATTTTCAGACTGGATACCTTCAGTCCTGGAAGCTTTAAAGATGTCTTTTGGGAAATAAACAACACAAATGAACTTTGTGTGAACTCATGCATAGACTGCTGCACTTCTACAAAATTTCCATGTCCCCAAAATAGGTAAATATCAGTAAATGCTCAGGCTGACTCAGGTGGTATTCAGCTTTACTGCAGACATTTTTAGAGATTTGGCAGATTTTCTTTGTTAGCTCCCAGTTTTACTTCCCATCTCCTTGCACTGGAATAGGCCACAGCTACTCAATTCCGGACCTCAGGTCCACAAGCAGGCCAGGTTTTCAGGATATCCACAACTGAATATGCATGAGAGATTTTCATACCATGGAGGCAGTACATGGAAATCTCTTTCATGCATATTCATTGTGGATAACCTGAAAACTTGGCCTGCCTGTAGACCTCAAGGACCAGAATTGAGTAGCCCTGCCAGAGGCCATAGGTATGGCGGCAGATTTTAGAAAGAATGGAGAAACAGCAGTTGAGACATCTAAGCCAGGACATCTCAAATTTTCTGTTAGCATTTTAGAAAAGTATTTGCTGACATAAAGCCTTTTCTAAAGTACATGTAGGAATGCATATGTATGTGCCAGGTATATGCAGTGGCAGCACCCATTAAAAAATGTTATTGATCGCAGACCCGAGGGAATGTCAGTTCCGAGTATTACATCGAGCGTACTGTACCCGGGATCAGCTGCACAAATCAGGTTATAGTGAGTCCCCAGATTGTCAAAAATGTTCTCAAAATGTCCACTCCTTGTACACTTTCTGGTCTTGTCCAAAAGTCAGGGATTTTTGGAGGAAAATTGTGAATTATGTGGCCCTTATCTTAAGGAGTCCTACTCCTTGTCCATGGCTGGTTTGTTGTTAGATAAATATGAGGCCTTTCGTCTCCCTCAGAAGGGAGTCTGTCTCTTTATGAGGAAGTTGGCGGTGTTGGGTAAGAAGGAAATTTTAGCATGGAAGAACCGCCTGCATGCTTTATTACTCTTGGAATGTAGGATGGCTAGATCTACTTCTAAGAGGAAGAAGTCTTTCCTTCAAATTTGGAGGCCTTATATCCTACGTTTATCTCACAAAGCACGCAGTGATATTTTGAATGGCTTGTAGGAGTGGCCTTTATGGTTTTCTGTTTTTGGGTGTTCACAGGTGAGTCTCATCCTCCCCACTCTCTCCTTTTTTTTTTCTTCTTTCTTCTCTTTCTATTTTCTTCTTTCTTCTGCTTTTTCTATCTACTTCCTTGCTTCTCGGTTCATTGAATGATTGGAGGGGGGATTCGGTGGGCTGGGGGGAGAGGTTTGCTGCTAGCCTTCTTTTTGTTTCCTTCTTTGGGATGTCCTGTCATGGCATTTTGGTTTGGGATGGTTGTGTACACGATAGGAGAGGGCGGGGAAAGGGGGGAGACTGGAGCTGTTTATAACTGCATTTTACTGTTCTGGTGTTGAATGGGTTTGTTTTTCTTGCTGGTCTCTTTTGGTTTTTTCCTTTTTGGGTATTTGCTATTGTTTGCTGTTGGGGGGTGGTGAAGGGGTTCTGAGGTGCAAACCAAAAAAAACGAGTGACAAGCGATGTTTGTTTATTATTTTTTGTGCTGTCGTCAATAAAAACTTTTTGAAAATAAAAATGTTATTGACTAAAATATTAATGGAAGTAACTCAACAACATACATGTGTAATCGGCATATAAATGTGTATGTTGATTTTCAGAAGATTTGTATGTAAGTGACAACACTTAGACCTGTTTGTCTACCTTTTGAGAAACCTATACGTCTATATTTTCCTAATTAGGTGGTAAGCCTACCAGGAGCAGTGAAACATCTTTTTATTTGGGGAGAGACCAAGCTCCGTCCCTCCAACTTTGCACCTACCCCCAACCCCACCTCCAGCTTCAGGTCTGCACCGACACTACCCCCTCCACCCCAGCCCTAATCTCAACCCCAGCATCTCCCCTTCCATCCCATAGTCCCCATGGCATCCAGCATTTCTCTCTTTCCCTACCTCTCAACTCCCTCTCTGTTAAGTATCTCTCTCGTTCTCTTCTCCCCCTCTCGTGGTGTCCAGTCTCTCTTCTTCTGCTCATGCACAGACCTGCCGGCTCCTACTACTTCCAAACTTCCTGTTTCGGAGAAGAAAGAAGCTGGCAGACCTTAAGTATTCAGTAAAAAAAACCAAAAAAAAAACCCAACCCACCAGTTCCACAGAGCAAAAAAGGAGAAAGCCAAAACAAAGAATGACACTGTGCAGTAGAAATGATGTTCTTTGATGTAAAAGTTTATTAATGGAGTAAAGTAAATCCAGCAAGTAAAGGTTTATCCAAGTGAAGGAAATAAGGTAAAATCAATGAACAATAAACAATAAAACACAATGAAAATATGAAGGGGACCCGACACAGTCGGTGTTTCAGCTGCAGTAGCCTTCCTTGGAAGTGTGGGATAAGGAAAATTCACAAGCTTGATTATGCATAAAATGAATCCAATTGTGTAGTATTGAAAATCCAAAAAGCCAATACTGTGTAATTAGTGCCAGAACACGCTGACCTCACAGTGCTCTAGCATACCATTGCCACAAGTGTATTGCAGCTGAAATATGGACCAGGTTGGCTCCCCATCATAAGAACATAAGTGTAAGGATTGATGCAGCCCCCCAAAATGTAAGGTTTGGTAGTGGCGGCCCCACAATGTTAGGTTGTAGGGGTTATGTTAGGCGCCCTTACAAATGCCAGGTCCTGGGTTCAATACCATCACCGAAGATTCACCAGGAAGTAGACTCAAAATAAGAAGCACAGCCAGAGGTGATTGCATAAAGAATATATTATAGAAATAGGCTTACAGAAAAGTAAGATTCATAAAAGTTACAATTAAGCATTAAAATTAATGAGAGATATAAGTTTTGCAATTACAGAGACTGCTTCTGTGTTCTTGTGAATGAGAGAGAGCACACAAAGAAAGAGAGAGAGAGAAATAGGGAGGTGGGGAGGGTGATGTCCCAAGCTTCAGGTTCCAGCGGTAGAGAGCAAGAGGAGCCAGAGCAGCAAGAGGAGGGGTGTGATGTTGTGAGGGGGCTTTTATAGTTTGGAAACTTATTCTAAATATAGAATCTATTGAGCTTCAATAGAAGTTAGGCATCCACATCCTTAGTAAACTTGTGCTAGACAGGAAAAGAATAGACCTAAGTTAAATGTAATTTCCAGTATGCCTCTGACAATAGTTTCAGATTAACCTTAGTTATCTGTGCACCTGGACCCACTGTATATCCTAAGCTGTCCATCCTAAGCATCAGACATTAACACATCTTCTTAACACCTTTTCACACCATTACTAGTAATATAATTTGGTTCATAAGTCTCACACTTATTGGCTCATACCTCATAGGAACCCTAACCTCTGACTTAACCTACTCAACACAACCCAATATGGCAACTAATACGCCCACAAACAACATTCCAACTTTCTGGGGTCACCGTCCTTCAACCTTCAAATCAACTATTCCCCGTTACTCTTCTTTATTAAAAATTCCAATCTCTACTCCCCCCTGCAAAAACACCGAAACACATAATACCAATCGCTTACGAATCGGGCTCATAAACGCTAGATCAATTAAAAATAAATATCACTTATTAAAGGATGACATAGTCAATAGTAATCTGCATTTTTTATTTATCACAGAAACCTGGCTGGCCGAAGGTGAAGAAGCATATCTATCATACTGTTGCCCCCCTAACTATGATTATTTATTTAACCACCGCCACAACCGCAAAGGTGGAGGTCTAGCAGTCATTTATAAACACAATCTGTCTGCCAAATCTCTTCCCTGAAGAAGCCCTTTCTGGAAACGTCAATCGCTCCTCCTAAACTTACTTGCTCCACTTCATCACTGACGCTGAAACCGTGGATTGAAGACAAAGTTTTATTTTATTTTTCTTTCCAGCTTATGATTTATCTTTAATCTTATCTATTGTTTTGCCTTTTGTCTTTGTTTTGTTCTGTTTCTATCATTTAAATTTCTCCAGAATTCTACTGTTCAACGGCTCCCCCTTCTGCTTCTATTCCTTTCTCTCCTCTCTTCTACCTTCCAAAATATTTAGATCAATGCTGTCTTGTTAAAATGTTTATTTTATTTTTATTTTTCCTCTAACTCTACTTTTCACTTCTCTATTACCCTCCAGGTACTTTAGTTAGATTGTGAGCCTTCGGGACAGTAAGGGAATTTTTCAAGTACCTTTCTTATTTCTAATCTTAATGTATATTTTCTGTAAACCGCTTAGAACCTAACGGATGTAGCGGTATATAAGAAATAAATTACATTACATTACATTACAATCTTCTAAACATATACGATTATTCCCCAAAAGATGCTACGATCGAATATCTTCACCTCAAATGTAATTCAAATAATCAAATCAATTTTCTTTTACTCTATGTTCCTCCCCCCGTAGGACAAAACAAACTTTCGCTCCTTCAAGATATTATATTCGACTTTTGTTCTGCGACAACTACTCCATTTATCTTAGGTGATTTTAATATCCATTTTGATGACCCTAACAATTCCAACTCTAAAGATTTACTAAATATACTAACACCTCTCAATATCCACCCAAAAATATCAGTACCAACTCACATAGCAAATCATACATTGGATATGATCTTTGTCCCACTATCTCAACACTCAAACTTCTCTGATCTGTCAGTCGTTCCGGTTCCCTGGTCCGATCACCATTTCATATCCTTTTCTCTTGATCTACCAAAACTCAGCCTACTACAACCATTACCCAAAACCAAAACGATTACTGTCCGAGATTATACTAACTTGGACAATATAGACATAACTTCACTTCTTGACCCAACAATCTTAACATCCTTCCCAAACTCCATTGAAAACCAACTATCCGCATGGAATTCATCTTTGATATCCCTCCTTGATAATAAATCCCCACCAACTTCAAAAACCATTCCTTTACGTAAAATTCTAAATCCTTGGTACACGACAGAACTTCGCCTGATCAAACAACAACTGCGTTCTTTAGAACGAAAATGGCGACACAATAAAACTTCAGATAACCTTCAAACATATAGGGATAACGTCTCACACTATAAAATAAAAATCAACCAGGCTAAAAAAAACATACTATTCCAATAAAATTGAAAAAGCAAAAAATTCTTCCACATTGTACAATATCCTAAAATCAATAGACCCAAAAAACAAAGTAAACAACTCCACTCAAAAATCCACATTAAAAGCCCAAGGCTTAGCTGATGCATTCACACAAAAGATCAATAACATTCGTAATTCCTTTACTCATAACACAACAATTAATTCTACTAACCCCGATCAACCAAAATCCATTCCAACAGCAAGATGTTCTAACTTTAAAATTCCTTCTATTCATGACATAGAATCCCTTCTTCAACAAGTCAATCTAAAAGGCTCCCGTTCCGAACTCTATCCACCTTTTTATTTGAAAAAACACTTCTCACATTTTGGACCTTTCATTCATTCTCTCATTCAGAAAAGCTTACTCACTGCAACAGTTCCACCTCAATGGAAGACCGCCACTATCACTCCTATTCTTAAGAATCATAAAACCAGCATTAACGAACTTTCCAATTACCGGCCAATAGCCAACATACCATTTTTAGCAAAATTGACAGAAAAACTGATTTTCAACCAGCTATCTGATTTTATAGAAAATACTAATGCATTACACCCCAACCAAACAGGATTTAGAAAATTTCACAATACAAAATACTCCTTAATAGGTCTAACATCTAATATTCAGTACTACCTAGATCATCACAAATCAGTCATTCTTTTTTCTTTAGATATTTCCGCAGCTTTCGACACTATAGATCACAACCTACTCCTTACTTGACTAGAAGAACTAGGAATAAGCGAGAATGTTCTTTCATGGTTTAACTCGTACCTACTCAACCGCACCACCTCAGTTAGGTTTAATAATGAAGACTCTACATCTTATTCTTCCTCATTTGGAATCCCTCAAGGATCTATTTTGTCCCCTCTATTGTTCAATATTTTTCTCTCACCACTACTAGGTATTTGCCAATCCATTGGTTTTATTCCGTTCTCTTATGCAGACGACATTCAACTTATTCATCCGTTGGACCCAGAAAATAATACCGATATCACATCCATCAATCACAAATTGGAAAAAATCCAAAACTGGCTTAACACAAACAAACTAGCATTAAATATCAATAAGACTAAAACAATGTTATTCACTTGGAAAAAAGACATAGTCCTGTCAAAACCGTTTATTCTTAATAACATTTCGCTCAACTTGGTTTCTTCCGTTAAAATACTAGGCGTAACTATAGATGATAAATTAACTTACCATGAACACATCTCTCTTACTGTTAAAAGCTGTTTCTTTAAACTACGACAGTTACGCTCAATCGCCAAATTTCTCAGTTTAACATTGATAAAGATACTCATTCACTCCTTAGTAATTTCAAAAATCGACTACTGCAATGCTCTTCTACTTAATATCACCCAGAAAGAAAAAAGGAGACTGCAGCTAATACAAAACACGGCCATTAAACTAATATATAACGCTAAAAAGTACAACCATGTTTCTCCACTATTAAAAGACGCCCACTGGCTGCCAATCAGCCATAGGATTACCTTTAAAATTTTATTACTTATCTTTAAAACACTAGCATCCAATGAACCACTTTTTATTTCCCGATCTCTAATCCCATACAACTCTCAACGTTCCCTTCGATCATGTAATGTAATGTAATGTAATTTATTTCTTATATACCGCTACATCCGTTAGGTTCTAAGCGGTTTACAGAAAATATACATTAAGATTAGAAATAAGAAAGGTACTTGAAAAATTCCCTTACTGTCCCGAAGGCTCACAATCTAACTAAAGTACCTGGAGGGTAATAGAGAAGTGAAAAGTAGAGTTAGAGGAAAAATAAAAATAAAATAAACATTTTAACAAGACAGCATTGATCTAAATACTTTGGAAGGTAGAAGAGAGGAGAGAAAGGAATAGAAGCAGAAGGGGCCAAAACATGCTTTCAGTACCCTCTTTGATAATCATAGGTACAAGGAGATCAGACATGTTCACAGTTATGGGACCACAATGGTGGAACGCCCTCCCTCAATACATTCGAACTGAAAAAGACATTGTAACTTTTAAAAAAACTTTTAAAATCTTATTTATTTATTGATGCTTTTAATAACTAAAACTGTTACAAGCTTCTAAGATGCTATGAACTGTGCTTTGGATTTTAGCCCTTACCTTTTGGTCTTTACCTTTTTCTACCAAATTTAGATTGTAAACTTTAATCCTACCCTACCCCCTCATGTCTGTATTTTATATAATTATACTGTTAATTGATAGTTTCGTTGTATTACTTTCTACATGGATTATGTACATCGCCTAGCAATTTTAATAGGCGATTCATCAAATGAATAAATAAACTTGAAACTTGAAACTTTTTACTGCCAGGTCCTCTAAGCACTGATTGAATTAGGGTTCTTTGAAACAGTCTGCCTGGATGCTTACTGTATGTGATCTATCTGCATCAACATCCCAGAGTCAGATTGATATAATTTCCCAAAGGCCTGATTGCTAGCAATAGCTATGCTGACAATAAGAACATAAGCCGTGCCTCTGCTGGGTCAGACCTGAGGTCCATCATGCCCAGCAGTCTGCTCACGCTGTGGCCCATCAGGTCCAGGACCTGTATACTAGCCCTGTATCTATACCCTTCTATCCCCTTTTCCTTCAGAAAATTGTCCAATCTCTTCTTGAATTCCTATACCGTACCCTGTCCTATTCACTCCCTCTGGAAGCGCGTTCCAGGTGTCCACCACCCGTTGGGTGAAGAAGAACTTCCTAGCATTGGTTCTGAATCTGTCCCCTTTTAGTTTTTTGGAAAGCCCTCTTGTTCTTGTAGTTGTCGAAAGTTTGAAGAATCTGTCCCTCTCCACTTTCTCTATGCCCTTCGTGCTCCTATCCTTCCCTTGCTGGACAGCTGTCTCCTGATGTCTTGCTGCACAATTGCCCTTAAAAGCTGTGCACTCTGATTTGGGGCTTCGGTGTGTAGATAAGCGCCCATGTGTGCACCCGTGCAGAAGTATAGGCAGAGGCATGGCCAGGATGCATGTGTGATTCTGCACAATGAGCGTGGCCATGCGGCAGCAGCAGAAGCCTGGTCTGGGCGGTGGCAGCAGCGGGCAGTGAAGCTCTGATCCAAACAGTGGGGAGGTAACTTGTGGCACCAAAGGCAGTGGGGGCTGGGAGATGCTTACCGCTGAGTCCTTTGATCGGGAGGAGCTATGCGAGTCTCTTCTGACCTGGGTGAGTGTTTTAGTGTAGGGCTGCGAATAAGCTGTATTGGCTAACAGGACTAACCTCGCTTTGCCTCCCTTCCCCCAGACCTCATCCTCCGCCCCGAGCCCCAGGCAGGAGGGCTGTTGGGCTTGTCACTGTGCAGCTGTTGGTTACATGATTGTAAACCCCCCCCCATGCCTGGCATTGATGTAGTGCTGTATGTTGACTGGAGCGATGATACAACGCAATCTAATATAATAAAATGGTAGGACGCGCATGCGCACTAAAAAAAACGTGTTCCCTGATCCGTCGCGTTTTTTTTAGTGCGCATGCGCGGGTTTACGTCACCAAACTCGGCAACTTGGAAAACAATCGTGCTTATGCTTAAGCCGCCGCCACGAATCCTCTCTCGAACCGCACCAGGATCGAGAGAGGAGCTGCGGCGGGGGCTTGAGCATAAGCGCCATTGTTGTCCCCCTACCTAGCTGCGAGGCTGCGGCGGCCTTCCTCACGGTTTCATGGTGCTTGGTCCGCCAAACAATTCCTGCCGTTGACCAAATTTGCCCCACCGTTCCTTCCCTTCCTCCATCAGGTACAGTTCAGCTCCGCCTATGTTAAAAGCAGCTGCTTTGAAATTGGAGCCCTGCCGCCACCGTAACACGTTCCCTCTGCCGCGGTCCCATATGTCAGAGAAGGGGCGGGACCAAGGCAGAGGGGAAAGTGCTACGGCAGTGGCAGGGCTCCGATTTCGACGTGGCTGCTTTTAACATTGGTGGAGCTGCACTGCACCTGATGGAGGGAGGGAAGGAAAGGTGGTTGTGCGCTGTTGAGCCCCTCTGCATGGGCCCAAACCAAAAAAGGAGCCAGGACTCTTCCCAACCCGGCGCCGCCAGACCCGACAAAACGCCCTACACTCACAGACCCGCGAGCAGGGTTGCCATGGAAACCTAACTGGAATTACATGCAGTCGCGCAAGGGTCAGTGAGAGGGGATCAAGGGTCAGTGAGAGGGGATCAGGAGCTAAAGAGAGATTGAAAAAAAACAAACAAATAACAGTGCACAAGTAGAGAGAGACACACAGACAGTCACAGAAGGACAGGGGGCTAAAGAGACTGATTGAAAAAATAACAAAACACAGAGGACAAGGAGAGAGAGAGACAGGAAAATAAATGACAAACAGACATACAGCAGCCAAGGAGACAGACATACTTACATACATACAGCGTCCAAGTAGACAGCCAGAGAGACAGCAAAAAAATACAAACAGCCAAGGAGACAAACAGAAAAAAATAAAAATTACAATGCCCAAGGATAAATTCAGGAAAAAAAACCTTCCAGACATACAGTGGCCAAGGTGTTAGACTGAAAAAAAGGCATAGAGACATACAGCAGCCAATGAGACAGACAGACTGACAGCGACCAAGTAGACAATCAGCAAAAAAACACAAACAAACACACAAAGCAAAAAATTAGAAACATACAGCGGCCAAGGATATAGACATGCAACAAATAGGAAAAATAAAAAAAACTTTTAATAAATCAACCATACATGAAGAAGGAAAAAAAAAAAAAAAAAAAGGGAAAAGACACCTACAGGGAAACACAGGATCAAGAGCATACAGAGAAAACAGAAGTTTGCAGGAATCAGGAACATATAGAGAAAGGAGAGCAGAGACCCCTGCAAGAAGAGAAAAATAGCAAAGAGACTGAGGATGAGAAAGAGAGCAGAGATGCTTGCAGGGAGAAAAAGCTAAGCAGTAATGTTACAGCTTGAGAGTGCAGACTGAGGAAGAAAGCAGAGACAGCGCTACACAGGGAAATGGAGGGAGGAAAGAGACAGAAAGAAAAATACAGACAGACATAAATTCTAGCACCCGTTAATGTAACGGGCTTAACGACTAGTTTGCTATAAACCGCTATGGAAGTGACATTTTTTTTAAAGCTGCATCTGAAATGCTCTGATATACATACAAGTATATACATATATACTTTTGTATAGTTGCTCTTGGCAGGGATGGTGGCTATCCGAGTTAGAAAGTATTCAGGGCAGGACAGTGTGACAGGGTACACCATTTGGTTTAGAATTTTTTTCTTGGATTTTCCTCCTCTACATGAGGGTGCGTCTTATGGTGAGGTGCATCATATAGAGCGAAAAATAAGGTAAATTCTTCTCTAGCACTTAAAAATTCCTCAAGCTACTTAGGGTGAAAGAATTGATTATTCTTTGTTACCCTCCAAATGTTCTTTCCCTAAATGTTTCTTTATTTTCTTTAAAAATTGTAGTTCATTCCCCTCTCCTTTTGTATCAGTAATTATTTGTACGTATATACTGTATGTTTATTTGTATAAAATTGTTTTATTTTTGTCTCCTATTTTTAAATTGTCATATGCATTGAAATTTTTGACATTAATAAATCTGAAACTTTACCTTCATGAACAATATAACAATTACAAGGAAATCTTAACAGAAAGTTAGCAGATAAAACCTGAACCCTAGCCCGAAGGGCCAAGAAGATTTTTTTTCCTTAACTGTGTATTTCGTGCTATTCCTTGGGTTTTGACAAACTAGAAAAAGGGAAGATAATCTATAAAATATATAAAGTAATCAAATCATCAAAACTAACAATTCAAAAAAAAGGCCACTATAGCACCTGTTTTCTTCATCTATTTCCTTTCTTAATTTATGAACCTTTTGGTACTTTCTGGTTCTGCTAAAGTATTTTGATTTATGTTTATTAGTAGCTTTTAGCACATTCCGGCATGAATTAATTTGTTTATTTGTGTTTTTGTTTATATATAGTAAGGCAACGGTGGTTTAAAATCTTCCTCCGAAGAAGACCCGTGTTCGGGTTGAAACACTGTTTGAAACCAAAAGGTGTCGGGAGTTTTTCAACAATATCAACGTTGATAGTGGCAGGTTTTACCACACAATAAGCTAAGTGTCGCCTTTGCCTCTGTCACACTAATTTGCTATTTTGCACATAATTTATTTACATATATTTTTCATACAGATTCCAGAATATATTTTTAGTCTTATTTATATAAAATAATAATATAGTTATAATTTATTAATTTAATAAATTAATCAACTAACTAATTTTTAGGTTTATTCACATAAAATAATATATTTTTAATTTATCAGGTCAATTAATTAGTTCTTATGCACATGTACTTCATGCACTTTTATATTTTCACACACACATAGGTATGTTTCGTTTTATTACTTAATATTTCAAAAGTATTTAAGATCAGTTAATTCATTACATTAAGTATTATACTTATTAAGATGATCAGAATAAACTAAGTATCAGTTTTTTAGTGGTAGGGGGTGGTGGACATAAATGATTACAACAGTATACAAGACAGGAACTTGGAATGGTATACATCATAAGAGGTTCCAAAGATTGAAGTCTGTATATCTTATGATATGTCCACCACGTTTTCCTTCAAACATCCAAATACTCAATTAGGATCATGATTTGATTACATTTTGAACATTTATAATAATATTTTGATTTAGATTTCTTATATTAGATGCTATAGTGGCCTTTTTTTGAAGTGTTAGTTTTGATGATTTGATTACTTTATATATTTTATAGATTATCTTCCCTTTTTCTATTTTGGTATATATTTACAGGGCTTGATACATAGCTAAGGCCTCTCTATATAGTATTATTCCTTGGATTTTGGCCAGGTACTAGTGACCTGGATTGGCCACTGTGAGAACGGGCTACTCGGCTTAATGGACCATTGGTCTGACCCAGTAAGGCTATTCTTATGTTCTAAGTTAGGAAATACTTCTATTTTAGACCCTAGAAACTGAGAATCCAAATGTCTAAAGGAAATCTTCAAAACATTGTTACGGTCAAGTTCAAAAGCGAAGGTAACCAGCAATGTAGGCTTAAGGGTAACCACTTCCAGAGAGGATTTTATAAAGGCAATAAGTCCCAGGGGTTCTTCCTTCTCAACTGTTACCTCTGGGTTAGAAGATCTCCTCCAACCCTGGAGGTACTGAGCATGTGTAATAGGAGGAAGTGCCTCCGACAGCATCTTCAAAACTTCTATCAGAAATTTCTTGAACATATCCACAGCTGGCACCAGTGGAGACTTAGGAAAATTCAGAAATCATAAGTTAAATTGTTTCGAATGATTTTTCAAGGTACTCTAAGCATTTAACAATATAATTTCTATCTTTTACCATTAAGGATTCACATGTCTCCACTTCCTGGAGCCTAGTCCTTAAATAATCCATTTCTTGTCCATATTGATTAGCAACCTGCGCTTGAACCAAGACTACTTCAGAAATATTCTTCAAATCCACAGTATTTTGTCTAACTTATTTTAACAAAGAAGACTGTATGCTATTAATGGCATCCCATAGTGAATCAAGTGTCACAACGGCTGGTCTTAACTTTTCCTGCTCCTCTGAAATCAGAGTTACCTGGATATTAGCTTTCATTAGATTACTCACTGTTTCGTGACTCAAGGTTTTGGAAGCAGCTTGCATCAGTTGTTCTTCCTTTGGAGTAAACTCCAAATCCTCAGAAGGCAGCCCCCCTCCTCCCCCTGGAAGATGTGAACAGGGCTTTTACCCATTGAGCCACAGCAGCTTTCACTAATGTCTTTCTTCCTCACATCTGATATGATAGCTTAGGGATCTGCTAAGCTATGATCTTCTCAGGTATTTTTACCTTCACATAGCTAGGATCACTAAGCTCTCATGGTAGTAACCTCCACAACCAAAAGGAAGCAGCTGTGGCTTAATGGGTAAAAGCTCTGTGCTCATCTTCCAGAGGTCATGGGTTCAAATCCGAGCACATATTTGAATTGTGGCATTCTACCTTGCAAGTGCACCTTGATGATCTCACAATGAGGTCAGCATCATGCAGCTGCACACCTCCATTTGCAAAGAAGTAGAAGCCATGCTAAGATCTGTATCTGTTTTGTTTTGTTTCCGATTTTAAGCTTTTGCAAATGACATTATGTATGCAATCTATATATTTTTTCATGTGCTTTCCTTCCTTTCATTAATGAGCTGATTGGAGCACTGTCTAGTCAGAAAAAAAGGGTAGCTTTTTAGCAAGAAACCTAAAGCTATGTTTTTCATGTGTTGTGCTTCAGTTAATGGATCTTTTCCTCTAATTAGCAAATAACATTGCTGTTTACCCTGTTTATGTGGTACCTTATTAAATGTATTTTGAGCTTAATAAAGCAAAAATAAAAACCCAGAGAGCTAATTAGCAGATCGCATTAAGGACATACAAACTGTGCCTACATTCCATCCATAGAACTCAGGTCTATCTGAAACCCAACTATGCTCAAAAGTAGACCTCCTTTACAATGCCTATAGGACCTAGTTTTACAATTGCTATGCAACTTGCTAGCTCATTGTGTAGCACACCGATTAAACCTACATCCATCTACCTTAATGTTGCTAGTTCGAATCCCAGTCACTCTCTCTGATGGAAGAGAAATAAATAAAAGCATTAAACAGATCCAACTCCCAGTATCACAATAATTAAAAAAACACCATAAAATCTTCATAATAATAAAATATAACATTAAGGACATTGTTTGGACATCTAACCCATGCCTAAAACCCGATTTTCTAAAGGATGTCTCAAAATTTGGATGTCTAAACAATGCTGAGCGTTATTGAACGTGATTCTACAAAGGACGCCTAACTTGGATGTCTAAATGGCGCCTAACTTTAGGCGCATTTTGCACAATCGGGGCCTTAGGGCCAAATTCAGCAAATGGCACCCAATGTTAGATGCAGTTAAGCTAACCACCAATTCTATAAAAGTTGCCTATTGCTAGGCAAACTTTATGGAATAGCACTTAACGTAGATTCCTGTGCCCAACTTTGGGTGTGAAGACTTATGCCTGCTGAAACCTGGTATAAATAATGGCATGCAACTAGTGGCAATTGGACACATAAATGTCCCTAGTTTTTAATACTGCCTAAATTTTGAGAATGCCCCCAACTCACCTATACTTTTGGCCACACCTACTTTTGACTTGCACATGAGACAATTTAGGCACACAATGTTATAGAATAGCATGTAGGCAGATCTACATATAAGTCCTAATTAGTACCTTAACTAATTACTTTGAATTCAGATCTGGGCTCTGTGCCCAATTTGGGTAATATTTACTGGGGTTATTCTTATATATCCTATCTAAAATGCCACTCCACTGTTTCCCATTTGTGGTCTATGGGAAAATGCTTAATATTCTGGGCCCTATTTATTCAAGTCTTGGTAGAAAGATAATAAAATCAAAAGAGACATAGGAAATTTCAGGATAGGATTAGTCTTGTTTTTTGTATATATGACTTAGTTGATGAAGTACTCTTCCCAAGGCAATGGTTAGCTGAGTGGTTTAGGCAGAAGTTTTGACAGTATTAAGTACTTTAAAAGTTGCACCGAAAGGCTCTTCCTAATGCTCTTCTCTTCTTCTCACACTCTTCCTCTCTCCAAATGCTGTTCCCCTTTCTCACCATGGCTTTTCCTTCCCAAGCTCTTTTCCCTAACTCCCTCCTTTTCTTGTTTCTTCACCCTCCTCATTCCTCCAGATGAACAGATCACCATACGATTATCTACACTCAATTCCCTCTCATTGTGTACCTCTATTGACCAGCAACAGAAGTGTTTAATAAGATGTCATCTCCTGCTGTCATGAGACTAAATCTCACAGCTCTTATTATGAGATTTGTTCCTGAGACATCAGGAAATGATATCATATTAAACATATGTGCTGCTGGCCTGTACTAAGGCACAGGAAGAGGGGATTTGGTGCAGCCCATTCAGACTGGAAAAATGGGGAGGATGAAGAACCAAGGGAAGGAAGGAAAAAAGGGAGTTAAGGGGAATGTGTCACCGAATATTCCTTGCAGATGCCCTGTTTGTCACTCCCTAGTACTGGGTCAGCTCTTTGCTGATCTCTTTCTTTTTTTTTTTTTATCTTGATCAAATATAGCCAGTAAAGTCTATTTCTCTGTTTCCCATATTGAGATTTCATGGTTGGAATCAACTGCCTTTTCCAATTCTTAAACACTTTTTTTTCATATATATTGAAAAACAGAGTGTGAACATTTGTTTTTAGGAGAAGTGAAAGGAATGCAATATTTATAGATCTCAATAGTAGAGAATAGTCATGTGACTCTTAAATACATGCCAGCATGATCTCTGAAAGGGGCTACATGAGGCTACAGTCTAAAGATTTAACAAGAAGAGCTTAGGCTTGCACTGTTTTCTATTCTCACAATCACAGTCTTCTGAATGGCTTCACACTGTGCCGTTTTCTATTCTCAAAATGTAACTTGGCACAAAAATAAGTTTTGCACTGTATATTGTATTCTTGAAACACAATAGTATGTTGCACTGACCATGAACAAGTTTTTAACCTACAAATTTGGGGGAGGGGTGCAAAACTGATTAGAAGGTTGAGGATTACTAAGGCTTCTCCTATATTGTATATACTTTAGGGTTTCAGAGGCTATCGTCATAAATGTAAAACTAAACATATGTGGAGTAGAAAAGTACTACAGTGAACAGCATAGTCCCCTGTTAACAGATTAGGAGACATGAGGACAGTTTTAAATTTGCTGAGTCTTCAAGTCCTTTTCAAATAAGTCAGGATAACAGTTATGCAACCTATGTTGATTGACCTCACCTATTTTCTAATTCACTGATTTATTTTATTTCAGACTTCTATTTTATTTTATTTCAGACTTCTATTTTATTTTAGACTTCTGTTCTTTTTTACTTTTACGTGTTTTCTAAATTGTTTTATTGTGCATGGCCATGTTCTCTGTGACTAAGGGACTAATTTTTGAAAAAGAAAAAAGTCCAAAAGGTGGCATAAAGGGGCTGTTAGATGGGGGGGGGGGGGGCGTCACCAAACCCTTCCAATTCTCTATTTTTGAAACCTGTTTTCTAGACAGATTTCTATGGTGGTTATCTGCAGTACATCTAAATCTCAAGGGGGCATGTTGAAGGCTTAGTTTAGGTGGGACTAGGGTGGACTTACAATTTGGATGTTTTTCTGCAATAATCAAACATTTTAGAAGATGCCCAGGGCAAAATTTGGCCATGTAGGGCTAGACTGTTTTAACAATGAATAAGTGCCAAAAACTGACCAGATGACCCCTGATGATCTCTCCCCCCCCCCCACACACACACACACTCAATCAGTATTCACTACCCCTTCCAACCTCCAAAGATGTCAATGAAACAGTACATACCTGCCAGTATGATACTTTGGAGGAAAGGCAGGAGAGGGGAGATACGATAGAGATGTTTAAATACCTACATGATGTAAATACGCACGAGTCAAGCCTTTCATTTGAAAGGAAGCTCTGGAATGAGAGGGCATTGGCTGGTGACAGGCTCAGGGGTAATCTAAGGAAATACTTTTTTACAGAAAGGGTGGTAGATGCATGGAACAGTCTCCCGGTAGAGTTGCTGGACATAGAGACTGTGTCTGATTTCAAGAAAGCCTGGAATAGGCAGGTGGGATCTCTTGTAGATGATGATGATAAAATTTCAGTAGCTTTCCACTGCCTTCACTCATGACAAAATTACACAACTTGCCTGGTTCAGCAGGAACCACACAGCAAATGGAAATTAAAGAGTATTAAGACTGGCAACTCTGTCTCCCCAGCTTACTTAGCTGACAAATGCTGCTATGGTTGCAGTCTGTATATTCCACCATGTATTCATATGAATATTCATAACTCTACAAAAATGCTCAATGAAAACTGATTTGGTAGAGGGCTGCCATGCCCAATTGTTTTGTGGACAGAGGAAATTTAGCTAACTAGTGCCAGCATATGGCTATCAGGATGCATTTGAAATTGACTGTACTACTTCAGCTGTAAACAGCTTTAGGCTGAACTTATGTCTGAATATAACTTTCTGTACATGTTCGGACAATAATGGAAAGAAGGAAATGTGAGAAGCAAAATGCTAGACTGGGCATTTTATAATCCTAGGTATTAGTTTCTGTATTACTTTCATGGCTTGACTGCTAAATGTACATCTAAAAATGCCGAATTAAGATCCTTCAAAATAAGAAACAATATTTACAGGTTTATTTGTGTTGATGTGAAATGACCCAAAGGTGGTAATGCTCAACGGGAACAAATGTTACAAAAAGATCTACTTAATGCTAACAGAATCAGAACTGAGCTGATTCGGAGGGGGAGGGTGTTTGGGTTGAAGAATTATATTACTCAAAATTTTTTTTTTTTAATATCACCATCTGTTTTGTGTGTGCAAAGGCTGCACCAATATCATGTGATGCATGGAGATACGCCTATGCACCCCCCCCCCCCCCCCCCCGGAAGGTCCCTCCTCACAGAAACTGCCCGCAAACGATCCTACAGCCACTTCATTCCACACCTCTGGAACCAACTCCCCCCTCAACTCAGACAACAGAACTCATTATTAACATTCCGTAAATTGATAAAGACCCTCCTCTTCAACTAAAGATCACCCTCTGTCTACTCCCCCCTCTCTCCTCTCTCCCCTGCCTATCTTCACCCTAAATTTCAGTATAGTCCTCTCTTAATCTTCACACTGACAAACTGTATCTAAACTCATAGAACTGTACTTAAACTAAATTACTTATATTTAAACTCTACTCTTAATTTGCTGTATTCTCCCTTTATTTAAATTACATCACATTCTTGTAAGTCCAAACATTTAAACCTGTTGTACTTCTTATATGTCTAATTACTCTCCATTGTGTATGTTCACTTGTAGACCGTTCTGAGCTACTGGGAGGACGGGATAAAAATCTAAATAAATAAATAGAGAGGAAGAGATAATGGTTACTGCAGATGGGCAGACTGGATGGGCCATTTGGCCTTTATCTGCCATCATGTTTCTATGTTTCTTAAGACGTTATGGGCAGTCGTACAAGAACAGCAATCAGGTTCCTGAAATAGCTTAGCAGGTGGTGTAGTCCAGAGTTTTTCAACCTTTTTACACCAGTGGACCGGCAGAAATAAAAGAATTATTTTGTGGACCGGCAAACTACTAGGACTAAAATTTAAAAACCCCGTTTCCGCCCCATCTCCACGAGCTCTGTCACCTCAGTAACTATAGAAAAATAGACAAATATAGTGCAAAATATAGACAGCAGATATAAATTTTCAAAACTGACACGTTTTGATCACTAAATTGAAAATAAAATCATTTTTCCTACCTTTTCTGTCTGGTGATTTCATGAGTCTCTGGTTGCGTTTCCTTCTCTCTGTGTATCCTTTCTTTCATTTCTTTCTTTCTGCACTCAGGCCCAAGAATTGTCCCTTTCTATTCCCCCCCTTTCCTTCCTATGTCCTTAGTGCCCCAGGTGCCTCCTTCCCATGTCCTTAGTGCCTCTTCTTGTCTTTAGTGCCCCCAGTGCTTCCTTCCCATGTCTTTAGTGCCCCCAGTGCCTCATTCCCATGTCCTTAGTGCCCCTATGTCTTTAGTGCCCCCAGTGCTTCCTTCCCATGTCTTTAGTGTCCCCAGTGCCTCCTTCCCATGTCTTTAGTGTCCCCAGTGCCTCCTTCCCATGTCCTTAGTGCCCCTTCCTGTCTTTAGTGCCCCAGAGCATCCTTCCCATGTCTTTAGTGCCCCTAGTGCCTCCTTCCTATGTCTCTCTCACTGCCTTCCACACTTTGTCCCACCCCCACCCCCGAAGCCAGCCTGCCTGCCTGTCTACCTCTCTTCCTCCCTCCCTGGCCAAAGCCAGCCTGCTTGCCTGCCTACCTTCTTCCCTCCCTGCCGCATAAAAAAAAAGCCTCCCTCCTTCCTTTCCCCGGGTCGGCTGCTATCTTACTGCCCTGCTGCTTCTACTGATAAAGCCGTCAATTCTGACGGAGAGGACGTTTTGGGCCAGCCAATCGCTGCCTGGCTGGCCCAGATCATCCTCTCCGACGTCAGAATTGATGTCACCAACCCCGCGCTGCTCCTTGTGACCCTGGGCAAGTCACTTAATCCTCCATAGCCCCAGGTACATTAGATAGATTGTGAGCCCACTGGGACAGAGAGGGAAAATGCTTGAGTACCTGATTGTAAAAAACCGCTTAGATAACCTTGATAGGCGGTATATAAAATCCTAATAAACTTGACACTAAACTTGGCAAAGAAGACTTCCTGTCGGCTTTAGCAGCAGCAGCAGGGCGGTAAGATTGCAGCTGACCCAGGGAAAGGAAGGAGGGAGGCTTTTTTTTTTTTTTTTGCATGACAGGTAGGGACAGGAAATGATCGCCTGTCCCGTTGTCCCCAAGCACAGCTTCGGGACGCTGTCCCGAAGCTGTGTGTGGGGACAATGGGACAGGAGGTCTGAAAATGGGACCTATGGTCAGTGGACCGGCAGAAATTTCCTGCAGACTGGCACCGGTCCGCGGACCGGCAGTTGAAGAACAGTGGTGTAGTCAACTATAGAGATGGGCACTTGTGTCCATACAACTAGTACACTTATGGTGGACTATGTAAGCCTTCTAAAACCCATCCAAATCCCATTGTACCTACATATAGATCAGTGGTCTCAAACTCAAACCCTTTGCAGGGCCACATTTTGAATTTGTAGGTACTTGGAGGGCCTCAGAAAAAATAGTTAATGTCTTATTATAGAAATGCCAATTTTGCATTAGGTAAAACTCTTTATAGTTTATAAATCTTTCCTTTTGGCTAAGCCTTAATAATAATATTGTAATTTATAGCTAAAGAGACATATGATCAAGAAATTGTTTTATTTTACTTTTGTGATTATGATAAATATACTGAATGCCTCAAAATAGTACCTGGTGGGCCGCGAGTTTGAGACCACTGATATAGATGGACTGCCATTGGAGCAGGTTCCACCCCTCCTTGTGAATTTGTTTGCTTTGTCCTGGATGAATGTGAAATCTTTTCAGTTTGCTAAAGGAGTTCCTCTCACTATTTTGATTTTAGATTGCATGCTGCTTGGTCCTGCACGCCATTTCAAGCAGTATAGAAAATGCTGAATGAATGAATAAAGTTTATTGGTGTGGTGTACAGTTGGGTCTTGTAGGTTTTGTGTGGGTATTGGAGGGGTCACCATACACTTTAAGGGGTTTTTGGTGAGATATGTACCCGGGCCTTTTTATGTGAAGTTTACTGCAGTGTACCCTAAAGAGCCCCACTGTCTGCTGGGATGTTTGTGTGGCTAGACTACAAAAAAAAAATGCTGGCTCCTCCTACATCCCAATGGCTTGTTTTCTGTATTTTTCTTTTAGATATGTTTTTTTTTCAAAAAGTGTTCAAAATGATAGATGCTCTGAGGACAAACCATCTGAGAATTGGCATTTTTGAAACAAAACGATAGACATTTTTCTGTTTCGAAAATGGTCATGTTCATTACTGGATTTTTTGTGTCTTCCACAAAATGTCCAAACCCAGATTTGGATGTCATATTGAAAATGCCCCTCGAAAGCTCACAGCTGTAATCATGAGATTTATCAATTCACATATGCTAAGAAATGCAAGGTCATGCATTTGGGCTGCAAAATCCAAGGGAATAGTACAGTTTAGGAGGTAAAGAATTTTTGTGCATGAAAGAGGAGTAGGACTTGGGTGAGATAGTATATGGTAATCTTAAGGTGGCCAAACAGGTTGAAAAGGTGATGGTGAAAGCTAGATGGATGCTTGGATGCAGAGGGAGAGGAAAGCCAGAAGGAAAAAGGAGGTATTGATGCCCCTGTATAAGACTGATGAGACCTCATTAGAATATTGTATATAATTCTGGAGACCGCATCTTCAAAAACATATAAACAGGTTGGAGTTAGTCCAGAAAAAGGCTACTAAAATGGTTGGCAATCTACTTCATAAGGCATATGGGGACAGACTTAAAGATCTCAATATGTATACTTTGGAGGAAAGGTGGAGAGGGGAGATATGATAGAGACGTTTAAATACCTATATGGCATAAATATTTGAACAATAGTCCTTATTGTTAGTTATGCTGAGACATCAGATTTCATGTTCACTTAACTCAGGGTTTTTGTTTGTTTTTTTCACATTTAAAATAAAACACTTTATTCTACCTTTGTTGTCTGAACATTTTATTTTTCTATCATGTTGGTCCCATTTTGTCTCTTCTACTTTCCTATGTCTTCTTTTTTTTTTTTTTAAGTTCAAAATTTTTATTAAATTTTTGAAAATACAAAATACAAAAAGTGATGAAAGTAAGATGCAAAAGGAAACAAGGAGATGCAAAGAAACTAAACATATGCATCTAGAATACAATAAAACTCTACTATTAAAAAATGCATCGCAATTGTCACGTATTTTTTTGTTGGATTTCCTTACACATCCAGAGGGGGTGGGGGGAGGGAAATGTATTTTGATTATTAACATTTCTTAATTATAATATTTTAATCACATAATATGTTTTCTTGTATCAATAATTGAGAGGGGGGGACAAAATGATTGTTTTATGTATAAATTGTGTATTTAATAGTGTGTTTTATGAAATGTTTATGCTCAAGTAATTGTATTGCACTGTCAATGTTTAAAAATCAATAAAGATTTATATAAAAAAAATTATTTGATTGTAATTTGTTGGTCTTGGTCATTTGTATTACTCTTGCTTATCTTTATACTGTATGAAAGGATGGGTGGGGGGGGAAGGGATATGTATTTATTATTTCCTTTGATGAAATTAAGTGCTGTTTATTTTGTACATTGTTTGATTATATGTTGCACTTGATGTTGGTTTTTAAAATGAATAAAGATATGAAAAAAAGAAGAAATTAAAAAATGGACTAATTACATATTTCAGAATATATACAGCATGTAAAACATAAAAGCATTCCAATGACAGTCTCATGAGGAAAGGTAGGAACATAAGACCTTTTGAAGTTTAAATAATGAAATATTTTGACACTCACCAGAAAGAACTAAACAAATATATAGGGTTTACTGACACATTATAAACCATAAAATTAAACTGCTTTTCTACCCTCTGATCACCCATCCATCTCTCTCTGTTTCTCCAATAAAAAGGCATCATGTTATTTTCTTTAAAATTTCTTTATTACCTTTAATTTAAAATGAAATTTTCAACCATCTTTGTGCTTTTTGGAGAACTCTTCATAACAGTGATGTTTCATATTGTCTGGATCAAGGATACACACTGCATTCATTCCTAGAAATAGGAACTTTCAACATTGATTGGACTAAAGAATGAAATTGTTCTACCACACTTGAGACTAGTATGTTTAGAGTTTAGTGAACAATCACTTATCTAACATGTATGGAATAGTGTATAATATTATAACACATGAAAATAGTTCAGTACAATTAAGTGAATAGCTTATGAATATAACAGAGGTAAAAACTGAAATCCATAGAACAGAATATCTATCATACACCAAATCTCAGATCCTATTGAAGCTAGCTCAAAGCTCTCTTAATACTGAAGGAATCTTTCCTGCCTCATATTTATAATGAGATAATGACAGCCTAGAAACATTTCGGGGGAAAGTTATCAATATGAGCTACCATTAAGATGGGTTATTTTACCACAAGCTGTGATATTTTAGCACAGAGTCTCATTTCAAGCAACAAAACCCTATCCTAAAATAGCATGAGAAGTGATAAAATATCTGTCTTAACAGTAGTCCACATTGAAAAGCAGAGAGAGGAGCCCGATCCTGCAGGGGAGCGTGAGGCAGTCTGCCCCTCCCCCGAAACCAGCGGGGTCTCCTTGATTTTAGAGCCCCACACCGGCGATCTGCCTTGCCTGCACTCTGAACAGCAGGAAGGCAGGAAAAGCAGAGAGAGGAGCCCGATCCTGCAGGGGAGCGTGAGGCAGTCCGCCCCTCCCCCGAAACCAGCGGGGTCTCCTTGATTTTAGAGCCCCACACCGGCGATCTGCCTTGCCTGCACTCTGAACAGCAGGAAGGCAGGAAAAGCAGAGAGAGGAGCCCGATCCTGCAGGGGAGCGTGAGGCAGTCCGCCCCTCCCCCGAAACCAGCGGGGTCTCCTTGATTTTAGAGCCCCACACCGGCGATCTGCCTTGCCTGCACTCTGAACAGCAGGAAGGCAGGAAAAGCAGAGAGAGGAGCCCGATCCTGCAGGGGAGCGTGAGGCAGTCTGCCCCTCCCCCGAAACCAGCGGGGTCTCCTTGATTTTAGAGCCCCACACCGGCGATCTGCCTTGCTTGCAGTATCCCTTGATATTCTTAACAGTTATTCAGTATACCTTGCCGGCAATATACCGTGCCATTCTTATTAGTTGGTAAACCTTGTTATACCTTGTTATAGACCACTCAAGCCCCGATCCGCCTCCCCCCCATTGCCAGACGGGAGAGGAGACTTTTTTCAGTTATTTTATAGTTATTTATTTATTTACTTATTTATTTATTTTTACTTTTTTTACTTTCTTGATTTTGCTTCGGGAACTCCAGCAGCGGGAGCCAGCCCACGCCGCCTGAGAAGGAGAGCATCGGACCTGCAAACAGGCTACTCAAGCCCCGATCCGCCTCCTCCCCATTGCCAGACGGGAGAGGAGACTTTTTTCAGTTATTTTATAGTTATTTTTTTACTTTCTTAATTTTGCTTCGGGAACTCCAGCAGCGGGAGCCAGCCCACGCCGCCGAGAAGGAGAGCATCGGACCTGCAAACAGGCCACTCAAGCCACTCCACAAACAAAATGGAAAATTACATATACAAAACCACACTTGCCATCCTAATACTTTCACTACTCATTTCCAACTGGCAAACCACAGGATATCACCTATCACCCATCCCAATTCTGACAACAACCTACAGACAACCACAACCACCCAGAAAAATCCACACCACGAGAACCCTAACATCCTGCCCACTGACCAGCCAAGACCACATTCCCACCACCTGGGGAAAAAGACCTCCACCAAAGCACAAGACTACTACTCAAAAACAACTCACACCACCAAAAAATATCCTCTACCTTAATTGCAATCCTAATTCCAACACAAAATATACCTCGTTAACCTGTGCCTACATGAATATAAGATCAATTAGCCCAAAAGCAAACCTAATTAAAGACTGGCTGACTGAAGAACAACTAAGCTGTCTCTTCCTAGCCGAAACCTGGCTAACATCCAATTCGGACCCATGCATAACCGAATTCTGCCCCAAAGGGTACAAATTAGAGCTGGTTTGTCGAGAAAACAAACGAGGGGGAGGACTAGCTATTCTAGTACAAAACAACCTCAACCTAAAAGTTCTACACAAACACTCAACCCCTCACTTAGACCTTCTTGCATGCCAACTCTCCGACAATACACTCACAGACACCTTGAACTGTCTATTATGCTACATCACTCCAGGAAAATGGAACACTTCAAAACTTGAACTCGAAGAATTCATATTCCAGAACTCTCTAACCTCCACATACAATTTGCTCCTAGGAGACATCAATCTCCACCTCGAGGACCACACATCCAAACAAGTAGACGATATACTCACATACCTCGACGCCCTATCCTACCAGATCCTCAATCCTGAACCCACGCACGAAAAAGGCCACCAACTTGATATAGCAGCATTCACGTCTCATAACCTCCACACCCCAAAAATTCATATCACCAATGGTACCTGGCATCCCTCTCTTTGGTCAGACCACCACAAATACACTTTTACCATCAACTGGCCTCAAAATAACACAAAACCCAAGCCACAAAAAACAACCTTCAAATCTAGACAGAAAATTGAGCCTGCCACATTCTGGGATAAAGTTGATCCTATAATCGCCCCCATCGACCCAACTGACTTCGTAAATCACTGGCGCATCCTAAGTGAAACAACCTTGAACGAGCTAGCCCCTGAAAAAACCAAACATAGAACCTGCAGATCCTCAGACAAGTGGTTCGACTCCGAACTCCTCCTACAAAAAAGGCATTGCAGACAACTTGAAAGATCTTGGAGAAAAAAGAAAAGTGATCAAACCAAATCCGCTTGGAGAACCCAAATCAAACTATACAACATCAAACTTAAAGAAAAGCGCAAAACATACTACTCTAAACTAATTGGCACAAACACCTCTGACACAAAAACACTCTTCAACTTAGTAAAAAAACTTACGGACACAAACCCATTCCTTGCCACTCAAGGCAATAAACCACCAACAGCTTCTCAACTAGCAGACCACTTCAAACACAAGATCACTACAATCAGAAATACCTTCAACAACTCAACCACCAAACTCTACGAGATAATAACCCCCACAACGGAAGAAGCCATATCTGCAGACAGAACATGGACCACATTCCCAACCCTACAATGGTCTGATTTGAACCGACTATACAAAAAATACAGCCACTCCTCATGCGACTTGAACTACTGCCCATCGTATCTGCTTACAAATGCCTCCCTTAAATTCAAAACCAACCTCATGCAATGGATTCAAAGCACTCTCATAGAAGGTCAATTCCCACAAGATCTTGGAGAGATCATAATCACACCCCTACTGAAAGATCAAAAAGGCCCTATAGACGCTCCTACCAACTACAGACCTATCGCTTCGATCCCATTATATGTCAAACTGATTGAAGGACTTGTGGCTCAATACCTCACCAACTACCTATTTGACCATAATATACTTCACTCCTCTCAATCAGGATTTAGATCTCACCACAGCACGGAAACACTACTAGCAACACTACTAGACATAGCCCGACAACACCTCAGTAAAGGACACAGGATCCTAATTATCCAACTAGATCTTTCCGCCGCCTTCGATCTAGTCGATCACACCATATTACTCCAGATACTTGATGCAATCGGGATCTCAGGGGTGGTTTACAATTGGTTCCAAGGATTCCTTAAAACAAGAACGTACAGAGTTAAGACAAACAACACGAAATCTAACCCATGGTCAAATCCATGCGGAGTCCCGCAGGGGTCACCACTATCGCCCATTCTATTCAATCTCTTCATCTCCTCCCTCGGCACCACTTTAGACAACCTAAATGTAACATCATTCAGCTACGCAGATGACATAACTATTCTCCTCCCCTTTGAAATCCAAGACCACACCTCAACAAGACACCTGGAAATAATTCTGGAAGAAGTAGAAAAATGGATGACAAACCACAAACTGAAACTAAACTCGGACAAAACCAAATTCCTAATGCTTGAAACGGACAAAAACCCATCCATAACAGACCTAGAAATTAAAGCAACCAAATACCCAATCCAGACCTCACTCAGAATCTTGGGAGTGCTGATAGACAGATGCTGCACTATGCAGACCCAAATCAACAAAACTACCCAAAAAGCATTCTTCACAATGCGCAACTTAAGAAAAATAAGGAAATTCTTTGACAAAGAACACTACAGGATAATTGTACAATCCCTGGTACTAGGTCTCGTGGACTACTGCAATATCCTTTATCTACCATGCCCCACAAACATGATCAAAAAACTTCAAACTGTTCAGAACACAGCCCTTAGACTAATTTACTCACTCGGAAAATTTGACCACATCACCAATGCCTACCTAGACTCACACTGGCTACCGATTCGAGCTAGAATTCAATTCAAACTATACTGTCTACTCTTCAAAGTAATTAACGGTACTGCACCCACCTACCTAAATGACCGCCTAAACCGTAACCTTCCAACCAGAACAAGAAGAACACTGACATCATTCACATACCCACCACTCAAGGGTACTCACCGCAAAAAGCTTTATGATAGCCTCCTGGCAACACATGCTGCAAAACTCGAACCTTCCATCACCAGATTGTTAACCACAACATCAGACCTCAAGACATTCCGTAAAGAAATCAAAACACTGCTGTTCAAAAAGCATATACAATCTACCTAACCTCCCTCACCCCATCCCCTAAGAAACCAAAACACTGCCGTCCAAAACATCTTCCGATGTTATTAAGTCTTTACTATCATTCTGTTATTAAGTCTCTATCCTCAAACTGTATTCTCTATTGTCATGTACCATCCTGGAAATGTCCAGTTCTCTTCTTATGTAATCCGCTTTGAACCGCAAGGTACAAGCGGAATAAAAATCACTAATGTAATGTAATTGATAACTTTCCCCCTTAATTGCTGTAAATAAGCTGGTCATGTTTGTATCTATTAATTCATGAGTCCTTCAACAGAGTCCTTCAACTATACTTGGCCAGATTGGGAATGCAAGGTTTGGGCTTCCAGACTCATTCCTTTTGGATACGGGCATCCTCTTCCGTGGCGGCCCAGTGCCTCTCGAAGCAGCAGATCATGACACTATGCAGATGGAAGTCCAATGCCTATAGGCAGTATATCAGGCTCAGTCATGTCTCTAACACAACTGAATTGTGCTGATTAATGTCTGCATTCCAGGAAGCCTGAGACAGATTTGGATTTGTGGCTACTCGTTCATACATTGAGTGCAGATGACAGCATGAGACCCATGGATGAGAATTTGGGTCAACCTGGATCCCGGGCAGGCTTGATATGGCCAGGTGAATGATGTGGGATCAATTGATGCCGGCCATTCTATGGACTCGCAAAACACGTCCGCCCCCCCTTTTGCCCTCATTATGCATTTGGGTGGCAATGACCTCACTTCTACTAATAGTGTGCTGTTGATGAAGAAGATGCAAAATGATTGTCTAATGCTAGCCACCCTTATTCCAGGCACTGTGCTTGTGTGGCCCTACTTCAATCTCAGGCTAATGTGGAGGGGTGCAAGATCCTATCAGGCAACTGAAAAAACTAGGAAAAAGATAAACAAATGGATTTATTAGTTTATGTCTAGAATAATGGGTTGGTCCTTCAACCACGATTAATTAGAGGATAGATGTCCAGGCGTATACCGGCATGATGGGGTTTACTTGTCTGACATCGGTTTGGACACATTTCTCAGTACGCTTCAGGATGTCATTTAGGCCATATTGAACAGCACAGGGCCGCAGCCTTATTGGGGAAACTAAATAAGCAAGGATTTGCTGTCCCGGTTGGTGACGAGGCATCACAGTTGGATCATAGGAACAAGCACCTAATAAAGAGCACAACATTACATTTGTTGATAACAAAAGAAGTGACAGCGTATAGACCAGCGGGAGACAGCGTATCCAGATTGTTCCCGAAGAGAGGCAGCGTGGGAGCCCTGCTCCGCCCCTCTCCCTGACCGAAAGGGAACATTTAAAAGAGCACAGCAGCCAGCCGGACCCCCTTTCAGGCCACCAGCGGGAGACAGCGTATCCAGATTGTTCCCGAAGAGAGGCAGCGTGGGAGCCCTGCTCCGCCCCTCTCCCTGACCGAAAGGGAACATCTAAAAGAGCACAGCAGCCAGCCGGGCCCCCTTTCAGGCCACCAGTGGGAGACAGCATATCCAGATTGTTCCCGAAGAGAGGCAGCGTGGGAGCCCTGCTCCGCCCCTCTCCCTGACCGAAAGGGAACATTTAAAAGAGCACAGCGCCAACGGCGCTCAGCCGTTTGGCGCGCCAACGAAGGCGCGAGACAAAGGCGCATGCGCCTTAGTGCGCGCCTTTGTGAAGCGCCTGCAGTGACGACAGTTGGATTCTGAAGCTAACAAAATAACAGGCTCCAATCAGCAGGAGCACACCAGCACTTTACGAGAGCGATGGAGGACCCAGGATCCCAGAGGTACTTTCCGGTATACTGCACAGAGTGCAATATGTACGACTACCTCCCCTTAGGAAGGCGGGAGTACATATGCAGTCGGTGTCAGGAACTGGAAAGCCTGAGGATGGAGGTCGGCAGATTGAGGGTCAGGGTTCAGGAACTGGAGGGACTGCACACCACAGAGGAGACGAGCTGGTCAACCCAGAACACAGACGGAGCAGGCCCCATTGTGGACCAGGTGAGGGACCTCGAGAGATTCATCGAGGAGGCCTATAGGAAGGTGGAGGAACGGGACCAGCAGCTGCACAGACGGATGACCCAGGATCCACAAGGCGACACCGGGGAAGGACCTAGCGGAGGAACCACGCAAGAGGAGGAGACCGCGACTCACCGGGACCCCGAGGGAGAGACACCGCATTACACCAAGGACACGGACCTGAGGCAGAGGAGGTTGCTGAGGAAAGGGAAGTCTGCTATTGTGGTGGGAGACTTGATCTTGAGAGAGGTAGACAGTCACGTAGCTGGAGGAAGGGAGGACCGGCTAGTGACTTGTCTCCCAGGGGCCAAGACACGAGACATCACTGATAGGATCGAGAGGATCCTGGACGGAGCAGAGACAGAGGAGACTGCGGTAATAATCCACGTCGGAACGAATGATGTGAGCCGGAGGAACTTCAGCATGGCCACACTGACTGACCAGTTCAGGGTCCTGGGACGAAAGCTGAAGTGGAGCACAAGGAGGATAGCATTCTCGGAGATCCTGCCTGTACTGAGAGCAGATGCAAAGAGGCTGGCAGACCTCCAGGCTGTGAATGCATGGTTGAGGAGATGGTGCCAGGAGGAGGGCTTCCACTTTGTGAGGAACTGGTTGTCCTTCTGGGGAAAGAGCAAGCTCTACCGGCGGGACGGCCTGCACCTGAGCACAGCGGGAACTATACTACTGGCAGCCAATGTGAGGAAGGAGATCGAGAGGGCTTTAAACTGAGGAGAGGGGGAAAGCCGACAGCTGATCTGATGTTGACGCTTCGGACAACAGTATCCAGAACAGATGCTGAACGGGCTGACTGCAGGGAGGAAGCAGAGGGACCGGAGGATCTTATGATCAGACAGCGAGGGAAACATCAGGTAAAGGGAGCTTGCTGGGAGAAGACTAAGGGGCATGGAGACACAGGGGGACTGGGTGGCACGAGGGCGAAAGCTGAGGGCAATATAGAGGTACCACAAGGCGAGGGGGATCAAACAGAGGCTCAAGGGATGATAGCCCAGGAGGGGGCCGATAGGGCTAGAAAACCCAGAGGAAAAGCGGGGAAGTGGGGTGGCGGGAATGTGGGGAAGCTGAAAGCTAAGAGGGTAAAGGCTGAGGGCAAAGCAGAAGCACAGGGAATGGGAGAACTGCCCGAAATCCAAGGGCAGGTGGCCCAGGTAAATGCAGAGGTGGAGGAAAAACGACGGGACCTACGGGACCTGCGGTGCTTATACGCAAATGCAAGAAGCCTCATGGCCAAGATGGGTGAACTAGAAGTCGTGGCCAAGGGTGAGGACCTAGATATAATTGGAATTGCAGAAACCTGGTGGACAGAGGAAAATCAATGGGATGTGGCGCTGCCGGGGTACAAGCTCTACAGGAGGGACAGGACCCACAAGAAGGGGGGAGGCATAGCACTATATATAAAGGACTCTATCCACTCGGTCGGGATGGATATGGCAACGAAGGCAGAGGGGCTTGAATCGCTATGGGTCAAATTGCCGGGAAACAAGGGTGCAGGCATAAAACTGGGGCTGTACTATCGCCCACCTGGTACGCCAGAAGGAGTCGGACACGACTTGGAAGCGGAATTGAGACAGGAATGCAGGACTGGAAGTGTAACAGTGATGGGGGACTTCAACTACCTGGGAATAGACTGGAGTACGGGTCACTCCAACTGCACTAGGGAAACAGGATTTGTAGAAGCTGTGAGGGACTGCTTCATGGAGCAACTAGTCAAAGAACCGACGTGAGGGGGTGCTACTCTTGACCTCATCCTAAACGGATTAGGGGGGCCTGCAAGAGGGGTAGAAGTGGGAGGACCACTAGGCAACAGTGATCACAACGCGATCAGATTCACATTAGAAAGGGGGACACCCATAGTAAGGAGGACCGCAACAACTGTTCTCAACTTCAAGAAAGGGAACTATGTTGCTATGAGGGAAATGGTGGGGAGGAAGCTCAGAAACATCTTTAGGATGGAGACTGTGGGAAGCGCCTGGACCCTATTCAGGGACACCCTGCAGGAAGCACAAAGAATGTACGTCCCCAGTTTCAGGAAAGGCTGCAAGAACAAGCGATCAAAGGACCCAGTTTGGATGTCAACTGAAGTAAAGAGGGCAATAAATGACAAAAAAGTATCCTTCTGGAGATGGAAAAAGGACCCAACGGAGGAAAATCACCAGGCGCACAGGAAATGCCAAAAGGAATGCCACCGAGAGGTTAGAAAAGCAAAAGGGGAATACGAAGAGGGGCTGGCCAGGGAGGCGAAAAACTTCAAGGCATTCTTCAGTTACGTAAAGGGGAAGCGACCAGCGAGAGAGGAGGTGGGGCCGTTGGACGATGGGGATAGGAAGGGAGTGATTAAGGAGGATAAAGAGGTAACTGAGAGGTTGAACACGTTCTTCTCGTCGGTTTTCACGAGCGAAGACATATCTAATATACCGGACTCAGAGGAGCTCATGAGTGGGGAACAGGCCGAAAAATTGGAGCACATAGAGGTAAGTAAGGAGGATGTCCTCAAACAGATAGACAGGTTAAAATGCGGTAAATCACCGGGCCCGGACGGGATCCACCCAAGGGTTCTGAAGGAACTAAGACAAGAAATAGCGGGCACAATCCAGCATGTTTGCAACCTATCCTTGAAAACTGGTGAGGTACCAGAGGACTGGAAATTGGCGAATGTCACACCTATCTTCAAGAAGGGATCGAGGGGTGACCCCGGGAACTACAGGCCGGTGAGCCTGACTTCAATTATAGGGAAGATGGTGGAAGCTATGATCAAGGACGGCATTTGCGAGCACATCGAGAGGAATGGCCTACTGAGAACAAGCCAGCACGGATTCTGTAAGGGAAGGTCGTGCCTAACGAACCTTCTGCATTTCTTTGAGGGAATAAGCAGTCGGGTGGACAATGGGGAACCCACAGACATCATTTACCTCGATTTTCAAAAGGCTTTCTACAAGGTGCCACATGAAAGGCTGCTTAGGAAGCTGTGGAACCACGGGGTGGGAGGGGATGTGCACAGATGGATCAAGCACTGGTTGTTGGGTAGACTGCAGAGGGTCGGAGTGAAGGGCCAATATTCTGACTGGCGGGGAGTCACAAGCGGTGTGCCACAGGGATCGGTGCTGGGGCCGTTACTCTTCAACATATTTATCAATGACCTGGAAAAGGAGGCAAAGTGCGAGGTTATAAAATTTGCAGACGATACCAAACTGTGCGGCAGAGTTAGGTCCAGGCAGGAGTGTGAGGACCTGCAAAGGGACCTGGACAAGCTGGAAGACTGGGCAAACAAATGGCAAATGTGCTTTAACGTGGAAAAATGCAAGATCATGCATATAGGGAAAAAGAACCCGTTGTTCAACTACAAATTGGGGGGGGGCATTGTTGGGAGACAGCAGATTTGAGAGAGACTTGGGTGTGCTGGTGGATGCATCACTGAAGCCATCTGCACAGTGCGCAGCAGCCTCGAAAAAAGCCAACAGGATGCTGGGCATCATAAAGAGGGGCATAACAACCAGGACGCGGGAAGTCATCATGCCATTGTATCGAGTGATGGTGCGTCCACATCTGGAATACTACGTTCAGTATTGGTCGCCACACCTCAAGAAGGACATGGCGGTACTTGAGAGAGTCCAAAGGAGAGCAACGAAACTGGTAAAAGGGCTGGAACACTGCCCATATGCCGAGAGGTTGGATAGGCTGGGGCTCTTCTCTCTGGAAAAAAGGAGGCTCAGGGGAGATATGATAGAGACCTTCAAGATCATGAGGGGCATAGAGAGGGTGGATAGGGACAGATTCTTCAGACTGAAGGGGACAACAAGTACGAGGGGGCATTCGGAGAAACTGAAGGGAGATAGGTTCAAAACAAATGCAAGGAAGTTTTTTTTCACCCAAAGGGTCGTGGACACTTGGAATGCGCTACCGGAGGAAGTGATCAGGCAGAGTACGGTACAGGGATTCAAACAGGGATTGGACGGATTCCTGAGGGATAAAGGGATCATGGGATACTGAGGGAGGAGCTGGGATGTAACACAAGTATAGAAAGCTAACCAGGTAATAAGTATAGAAACCCAACAGGTCGTGCATGTGCAAGACCGGAGGGTTAGGACTTCGATGGGAAGATAGGACTTCAATGAGAAACCAAAATGGCAAGGGAGCCCCTTCTGGTGATTCAGACAGGTCGTGACCTGTTTGGGCCGCCGCGGGAGCGGACTGCCGGGCAGGATGGACCTATGGTCTGACCCGGCGGAGGCACTGCTTATGTTCTTATAGCATTGCAGAAGCAGGTGATGTGAACACCCAAGAGGCATGTCTCCCTGCTTGGACGGCGGGAGGCTGGGTGGCATTGACTCTGACAACTGGCATGTGAATGGCCCCTTCCTTTGATGGGATGGGTAGAATGCGGGGGCAGCTTGAACTGAACCCCCAGGAGAAGAGAGGTAGCCTGGACATTTAGGCTGGGCAACACATGAGCAAGTTGATTGTTACAAAAAGTGTTGTCCAGGATGATGATGGTGCAATTGTATCTGAATGGTCATTGTTGATAGTTTTCAAAATGTTAGTATTTGCGCTTCAGAAGATGTTTGCAGTTTGCCATTTATGGCTGCGGCCATTAATAAAACCACTCTTATTGAAGAATAAGGAGTCCACATAGTATTTGTGGAAGAAGTGTGGGGGCAATAAGTGCGAGTACCAGCTTTGTAAGTTTTTGCAGTAGTACAGGGTGCCCACAAAAATACTCCTTGATTTTAAATGGTTACAAAGCCAAAATTTATTGGAATATTCTTTCACCTTTGAGGCTACAGTTTCATCAACTCAAATACATAATCTATTCTTGAAAATGATTTATGAACATGGGAGCAAAAAGAAAACTCCCGAGCATTATAAGAGAGAATCCGCCAGATATCTTTTAATCCACAGGATTGAATTAAATTATCCAATCCCATTGATTTCAAAAGCTTACTGGGTTGTTTATCCAGCAATGGATCCATAATAGCATTGAAGTCCCCAGCTACCACTAGATTAGAGGTAGCCAGCGGCAGAAGTACCTTTGAAGAGTTTTTAAAAATTCTGTTTGATTTGAGTTAGGGGCATAGATATTAAATAGCGTCAGAGCATGTTTCCCCAAGGCAATATTCACTTGAACCCACCTTCCTGAAGGATCTACAGAAATAAAATTAAATACAGCTGAACATTTCCTATGCACTAAAATAGCCAACCCCTCTTTGTTTCCCATAGCCGATGCAAAGAAACACTGCTTGACTCACCCCTCCTTCCAACTTCATTGATTCCCCAGCAGACAAATGAGTTTCCTGTATCATACATATATCTGCATCTTGCTGCTTTAAAAAAATTTAGCGTTTTTTCCCCTCTTAACAGGATGATTGAAGCCATTGACATTTAAAGAAAACACTTTAAAATTCATTGCAAAATTAAGAAAGAAAACCCATAATAGTATACCAAAAATCCCTATTTTTCCCCCAAAACACCCTTTGCTCAATACACGTCCTAAACCCCTTAATAAAATATCCCTGTTCTCCCCCCAATTCCCTATCCCCCCTCATGCGAATGCTTGAAGACACACATTTAGACTAGCAGCCAGAACCCTTCCCCAGGCAACATATTTAATTAATTCCCCCTATAAATTAACATTGACCTACCCCTATAGACTAAAATATTTAATAGATACCCAAAAAATAAATAATCATAGAAAATAAGCAATTAAATTGTATATTATATTAATTACAACAAAACATTCCTTATACTTGTGGAAATTCATTAGATTAATGAAGTTGATTAAACAAATATATTTAATTACTGTAACCATTGAATGCCTCTAATATTCCCCAAAATCAATCTAAATGCCCCCCTTTTAAGTTATTATACATTAAATTATATATATATATATATATATATATATATATATATATATTAATGAAACTACACCAGTGAGACCTGAAATCTGAAATTTAAAAAAACATTTATCAGGGAATAAGTATAAGATTAAGGACTCCTTTTACGAAGGTGCGTTAGCGGTTTTAGCGCACGTACTGGATTAGCACATGTTATAGTGCGCGCTAGCCAGAAATCTACCGCATGCTCAATAGGAGGCGGTAGCGGTTAGCGCATTTGGCAATTTAGCGCATTAAGGCCCTAGCGCACCTTTAATTTGAAAGTAGCAGTTTGCAATATATATAAACTTATACTCCTCTCTAAATATTCTTACTATATGGATACCGGACTGTTGACTGTTCTCATTTTCCATCTGTTCCCAACGAGTCCCCTCCAGAAGCTAAAATAGTCCTGGTGATTCCAAAACTGTCCATGATGGTCTACAGCTCTCGGATATAATCTTTGACCAGCAGGAGCACCCGGTGTCAAAGAAGAGGCCGTTTTCATGATGAGCTTTGCACTCATGTTTCTGTTCTAACCAATTCGATCGCGTGTCATTTCACAGCAGGGCAACCGGGGGTCACCTTCACTTTTAACAAATGAGACTCCGGAGCACCCTACACAGTCCTCCCAATCCACCATGGTGTGCAGTGACGCCAGACGACTGAGAAAACCGCCAAGGGGAACTCCTGAACACTATCCAGGCTAGCCGGGCCGGGACTCTCCTCACCTCCAATGCACACGAGAACATAAGTCGGCCTTCTCAAAATCATAACAGGAGCTGGCAGCATGCTCCGTAGAAAGCGCAAGAGAGAGTCTCGCAGACTCATCGAGGTCACCCCGACCCAAGCAGGTCCGCCCATCTGTCTGACCTCCCTGCCAAAGTCATCGTCGCTCCTTTCCCCCCCCCCCGAGGGGCCTACAGTCAACTCGTCATGCTCAGCCCGTCTCCCTGACCCTGAACAAGGCCCGCTCTCATTTTTCCCCACAAGCTGCATTGACAAAGTCTTCACAATCCGCCGCCACAAACCCCTTTCCCAGACTCTCACCTCCTCATCTTCAGACCCAACAGCCAGCAAATCTAGGTCTGATGAACTAGTCTCCCAGCAGGATCACTGCTCATTTGATCACATCATTCGGAGCCTTCCTTTCTTCGGAATCTCCGCCTCATCTCAGAACTCATTCAGAAACTTCATCTTCCTTCCCATTGGTGTGACTTCAAGACAACCCAATCATAGACCCCTCTGAGCCTTTGTATGCCAGGAGGCCGCATTTCCAGCCCTCCCACTGCCTTTACCATCACTGACTTCACTATTGTTTCTCTGACGTCCATCAGTGTGCTTCCGAATGAGGGTCTCCATTTGCATAGTGGGCGTGAACATGCTAACCTTACATTCGCTGAGAGTATAAGAAAATTCTTCTATCACGAGGCCATGACAGTTGGAAATCCAAAAGCAGTTAAAATCAGTTGCATCACCAATCAATAATATTAACCAAATAAAATTAAGTAGCCCAAAACCACAAAAATCAACCATGTTTCTCCAAAATTCAAAATAAAATAACAAGTAGAGACTCCAAAAACCATATACTCTTATTTCAGTGTTTCCTTCACAGCTGACAGGATCACCAACTCAGTCCATCAGTGTCTCCTGTTGTGACAAAAACTCCTTCAACTTTTCAGGGTCTTCAAACTGAAAGAATTTATCCTTATAAGTAACCCTCATTAACGCAGGGTAAAAAAGGCCATATTTTGCTCCAATCTGTTTTAATTGTTGTCTTATTTGTAAAAATTGTTTGCGCTGGTTCACTGTTGATCTTGCAAAATCCGGGACAAAAAAAATTTTGGAGTCTTTATAAGTCAGGTTTTTAGTCTCCTTTGCCACTCTTAAGATTTCGGCCTATTCTGATTGGCCCAGGCGCCTTAGGCCCCACCAGTAGGCGGAGCTTTGGGACGGATGGGCCAATCCGGCCTCATTCCATCGTTGGCTGCCTGCCGGACAGGCGGGTTTGGTTCCCGTGTGTCCGGCCAACTACAGAAAGGTACGGGGAAGGGGGGGTCGGCCAGGGGGGTCGCGGGTCGGCTGGGGGGGCGGTCGGAGGTTCTTGGGGGGGCGGTCGTTGGAGGGAGGGGGGTTTGCGTCGAGGGCAGGAGGGCCTGCGATCCCTCCTGCCCGTAATGTAGTGCGGGATGGGGTAGGGGATCGCCGTGGCCAGGAGGGTTTGGGCTCCCTCCTGGCCCGAACAACTAGCGGGGGGGGGGAGGGGTCGCCAGGGCCAGGAGGACTTAGGCTCCCTCCTGGCCCGATATTGTCGGGGAGTTGGGGAGTCGGCGGGGCAAGAGGGCTTGGGCTCCCTTTTGCCCCGATAGTGTCGGGGAGTCGGGGGGGCAAGAGGGCTTGGGCTCCCTCTTGCCCCGATCGTGTCGGGGGTGCCGCGGTTGGCTGGGGCAAGAGGGCTTGAGCTCCCTCTTGCCCCGATCGTGTTGGGACCGCCAAGAGGAAGCAGCAGGACACCGGTAGGAGCTTCTACATGATGGGGGTGGTCGGGAGGCTGTGGGGGTGCTTGCCAAATAGTGCCTTATTTTCAGGGGGGGGCCTTATATTTCCCAGGTGGGGAAAAAAAGGGGGGTGTCTTACTAAAGGAGGAGGTCTTATAATGGGGGAAACACGGTATCCAAAACCACTTCAAAGGATTCATTTCCCGATACAGGTATTTTCCCAAAATGTGGACATATTCAGTTTCCTCTGATTTGCTCCATTAAAGTTTCCTGTCCCTTATTATATGTGCTGGCATTCCTGTTGTTGCACCTTGATAAAATATTTCCTCTGCTTGTTCTCTCCCCCACCCCACCACCACACACACACACACTCCTAGCTCACTGTGGAACAAGTTCATTTATTTGAAGAATTATCCAGGATTATTATTGAACAAATAAAAATTCCATTGAGGGCTGGAGATGGAGATTGAGATTGAGAAATAAACAATACTGGATTTTTGAGTTCATTGCAGGTGATGAAAGTGTAATTCAGAGTTACATGATCATTAAAATATCCCACTGATATAGAAAATGTGATATATTGATTGCTAAAGAAAGTGGGTACTCCTTAATGGGCTCTGTTCCTACTAAAATGGTATGTGGTCTTCATCATAAGGCGTATGGGGACAGATTTAAAGATCTCAATCTGTATACTTTAGAGGAAAGGCGGGAGAGGGGAGATATAATAGAGTCTCTTTCATTTGAAAGGAAACTCTGCAATGAGAGGGCATAGGATGAAGTTAAGAGGTGATGGGCTCTGGAGTAATCTAAGGAAATACTTTTTTACAGAAAGGGTGGTAGATTCATGGAACAGTCTCCCAGAAGAGGTGGTGGAGACAGAGACACTGAATTCAAAAGGGCCTGGGACAGGCTCAGAGAGAGAAAGAGATAATGGTTACTGCAGATGGGCAGACTAGATGGGCCATTTGGCCTTTATCTGCCATCATGTTTCTATGTAACTGTACTTCATTTCTGCTTTCAATGGTATGCTTTACAATATTTAAATACGGGCATTTTGAGAACAGTGAGTAGTTGCTTTTTTAGTCACTGAAGATGTAAACTGCATTTAAGTCTGCTGTGGTTTTATGGCTTCAGCAGTCCGGTGAAGCAGTGAAAACGAAACTTGGATCAAAGCTGGTAATACGCAAATGTAATATGAGGGTGTTTTGAAAAGTTTGGTAAAAAAGAAAAGTTAAAAAAACGTAGCCTCCATCAAGGGCTATATACTTAGACCAGCGAGTTTCCAGTTTTTTTGTAAGCTATTTTTACTACGATACAAAAAACTGGAAAGTTGCTGGACTAAGTATATAGCCCTTGATGGAGACTATGGCTAGATTCACTAAGGAAATCCAACGAGGTCTGCAGTATACCAAGCAGCAAGCAAAAAACAAAACACAAACTGCAGACTATGTACAGGATGCAGGCAATGTTTATTATACCAATAAAAGAATGCAGTGAATACACAACCTTATTACCAACCTAGGGACCCGACATGGTCCGTGTTTCGGATAACACGCCTTCCTCAGGGGTCCATGGTAAGTAAGGTATTGGACAAACTGCAATAAAAGGTATCAAACGAATGCCTTCCTAAACCAAAGCCTCGAAATTAAAGTGCGTCGCAGGAAGGCGTGGACCCCTGAGGAAGGCGTGTTATTCGAAACACGGACCGTGTCGGGTCCCTAGGTTGGTAATAAGGTTGCATATTCACTGCATTCTTTTATTGGTATAATAAACATTGCCTGCATCCTGTACATAGTCTGCAGTTCGTGTTTTGTTTTTTTGCTAGATTCATTAAGCACACTGATCGTGTACCGATCGGTTTGCGAGCCATTAGCGACCAGATTTCCCTCCTGCAGTATTCACTAACCTGTGTAGTGATCCGCTTCCAGTGTGCACTTGCAAATGAGGGGAACTACATGGAAAGTAGTCGGGGACACGATTCACTAAACTTTTTTTCGATCCGACTGGGCGTACAAAAAGCGACTGCTCAGGACTAGTCACTGAAGCCCTTTGTGACTGCCCTGCCTTCTGCCGCCCTGCTTTCTAACCTGTCTGCCCCATCTCCTGCAGCCCCGAATGAGCCTGCCTGCCTGTCCTGAACCCGAACCCCCTGCCTGCCTGCCCCGATCTCTCCTGCCTGCTCGCCCCGACTCTCCTGCTCTCTGTCGCCCTTCCCTGCAGTGCAAGCCTGGGGTTTTAAAGCGGAGCTACACGCCACAGTGCAGCGCCAGCTTTAAACCTGCGGGTTCGCACTGAAGGGAAGGAGGAAAGAGGCTGCCGCCACCGCCGCATAAGAGCAGGAGAGTCGGGCCCCGAACATGCCTGACCCGATTGCCTGTGCAAGCCCATGTTTTTAACCCGAAGCGGGTTAAACCCACGGGCTTGCAAAAGTTTAAAGTAAAAAAAAAAAGTCACGGTTAAAATGGGTCTGCAAATGCGCGTGGATCGCGCATGCGCAATTCGTGCAGGCAGATGGGGGCGTTACTCCGATCACCCCCATCTGCATATTTTAGGTTAGTGAATTCATCGGACCTGCTTGACTCGGAAACGGATTGTTCCGATTTGGGCAGGTTAGTGAATCTAACCCTATGTTGTTTAACTTGGGTCTATTTTTTAACCAAACTTTTCAAGTCACCCTTGTAAATAAGTGACTTTGTTCTTTAAACTATTACAGAAGAGTAAGCTGTCTTACTCTTAACAGTTTTTTAAATGACTGTGCTCTTTTTTTGGTTTGTTTGTTTAACTTTAACTTGGTGATGTCTTTATACAAAACTCTCACTACACTATTGATTTTTAAAGCAACAGTTTGACATATAAATCAACATTCCAAAATTGCTCACTAGCGATGATTGGATTTTAAGCAATTTCTTCTGAAATGGATTGAAGTCATAAAAGTTTTCACCATTAAGCAAAAAGAAAGTCAAGTGAGACTGATGACTGAAATCTACGAGCTGGTTCAGCTGTTTAAAGGGCTGGTGAAATGCTTAGTTTTTTGAAGGTCTTTGTTTGAAAAGGATATACAATTACCAATTGCATTGATTAATACTTTTAGTGATGTATATGTGCCAGTTAAGGGAAAGAAACATTTTAAAAATAATAGATAGTTTTACTTTGGATCTGGTCCTGGTAAGATATGAGTACTATTATGTTGATATATTTTATAAAGGTAACATACTCGCATATGCATCTATATAAAAATAAGCTCCCAAGACTATCACCAATAGAACACAAAATTACACCTGTTGCAATGCAGGTCAGATAAGCTGTGGTAAGTATTAGCATGTGCTTACCACAGGTTAATGTGTGTCTGAGGGTGGAGAGTAAGTGTGACCAGTGGCGTAGTAAGGGGGGGGCCCTGGGCAGACCACCCTGAGCACTGTCTCGGTAGGGGCACCAGCACCTCTCTACTCACTATGCAATGCTCACGCCCTTCCTTTCCCACCTCCGGCACCTCTTTAAAACCTTCGCTAGCATGAGCAACTATGGGGCCAGGAAGTGACATCAGAGGGACAGCCAATGCAAGCAGCAGGCAGAGAAGCCAGTGCAAGGAACAGGCAAAGAAGATTTAGAGGTACAGATGTGGGAAGGGATGGCGTGAGTGTGGCATGGGGCACAGAAGGAACAGGAGGGGGGGGTGAAGAGGAGGGTGCGAGGGACATCTCTCACCCGCTCTATGCCACTGGGTGTGACAGCATGAATTAGTTAGTGTGGGGCATTACTACACACTAAGGGGCTAATTCTATAAACAGGTGTTCTGATTGTAGGAGGCAGTAGATGTCTGGCAGCCAATCAGGGCCTTAGACCTCCTTCCTAGTGCATCCTGAGATGTAATGGGCATGGCCTAAGACTCCGATTGGCCAGGGAGGGAGGAGACAGGCATCTAAGTCAATAAGGGCCTTAGGCCCCTTTCTGGTACATTCTAGGATGCATTGGGAAGGGGAAGGCGCGCCATTTTGAAGAGGTGGGCCTTCCGGCCAGAGAGAGTAAGCATCCTTTCGACTGGCCTTTCTATGACAAAGATATGGGGTTGTCAGGGTGGGCTTATGGTTGTGGGTTGGGAGTCTTGAGGTTTGGGGGGGGGGGATGCCAGGGTTTGCTGGTTTGGGGGGACTAGGGGGAGGGTCTTAAGGTTAGGGGGTATTGGTAGTTGGGGGGTGTCAGGGGCTCTGGGGCTGTTGGATGTCAGGGGTTCTAGGGGAGTGTTGGCAGAAGGGAGTGGGCTTCCCTCCTGCCAGTCTTCAATGGAGGAGTTCAGGGGATCAAATGGGGCCTGCGGCATCCCTAGTAAAACACAGGCATCCTTCCTGGCATTCTCGGATTTGGGGGGGGGGCGTTGGCTGTTTGGGAGAGTTGGCAGTAGGAGGGATTAGGCATCCCTGCTGCCAATTCTCAGCCATTTCTTAGGTGGCCAACGAGACTGGCATCTGTCTTAAAAAAAGATGCCTTACCCCCCTCCCCCGATTCTCTAACCAGTACCCATGTCACTGGCACTGGTTACAGAATCATGCCTCAAATATTAAAAGTAGACACAGCCAGCTGAGCTGATCGTGGTAAGGGAATCCCCAATCAGCTGAGCTGGCAGGACTCCCCAAAGCCACGGCCATGGAGTTAGCATGAGGGCACTTACTGCCTACAAAATAGTAGGTGGTAGGGGCTCACACACTGATTTTCTAATGGGCACATGCTAATGCCAAAATTAACATGTGTATCAATTCTTATAGTGTGTCACAATATCTTAACTTATATGCCAATATTTACACTATTAAAGGCAAATCTTCAGATGTGCCTTCTTAATGGCTTTTTTCTTGTACCACTGGCACTGACACATGCTCTTCATTGATCATCTTTTTTAATTTAGTGAAACTTTATAAATTAAATTATTCTTTATAAAAATTTACTTAATATTTATCATGCATTTCATACTTTTACTTCTAAATTCACTTATCTGTCAATCAATAATGTCATACAACCTAAAGTGTTATGTAGAAAGATGTATGGATAACTAATCAGTTACATAAACAAATACGTGCCTGTTTTAGTCAGATGCTAGGGAATACCATAATCTCCTTACCCAAGGTTCGTTTTTTTGCCAGTTTATACTATGAATAGAGACCAAGGCTATGGGAAGAATTTTATTATGAAAATAGAAAAATATAGTTCATAAGCCAGCAGCAATAACTAATTATTGTTCACAAAATATCCGAATACATATATGAAACTCAGTACATAATTATTACACAACACTTGTTAGATAAATAAGTAAAACTAATTCTTACACTCTAAATCAGAGGTCTCATAATCCCTCCTTGAGGGCCACAATCCAGTCGGGTTTTCAGGATTTCCCCAATGAATATGCATTGAAACCAGCGCATGCACATAGATCTCATGCATATTCATTGGGGAAATCCTGAAAACCTGACTGGATTGCGGCCCTCAAGGAGGGACTTTGAGATCCCTGTTCTAAATAATTCCTTATAATAATAATTCCTGATTAGCAGCAAACTATTACAGTTTATCATCAAGAGTAGCTTTACAAATCCTTATCCTAAAGACAATAGGATTCCCTCTCTAATCCAGCTGAAAAGATAGATAAGTTCCTTACTCTCACCATCCAATTAGGCCTTAGCCCGGGAGACGGAATTATTCTTCTCAGCACGAAAGATATGAATTCCCTTGGTACAAGAACAAGAGTTCGTCAGCCACTGGTCCAGCTGTAAATTAGGTTGGCAGCAAAGTTTCCTTTATGTGATGAAATCCAGATCTGTTTAAAGTCCGGTTCTCTCTCTCTCAGGCAGAGAGTCATAAGAGGTGACTTTCCAGGTCTTAATTATTATAGAAGAAGTGCAGAGAAACCTATGATAAGATGCAAGTTCACTCACATCCCAGCATAGATTAAATTATAATTATTAGCACATTTCACTTGGATCTCGTCAGATGACCTCTCCGGACCAATCCAGAAACATAACTTAGATGAATAAGCTTTCTGTATAGAATCTTGCAAAAGCTGAAACAGGGGCGCCTTCATTAGATAAGAAGCACAGGAGCAATTCCTCCCACAAAATTCACATAGGCAGAGCATGTAGGCATAGCTGGATGTCCTTGACTCTATAGAATACAGTTCTGGTACATACCCAGAATGCATCAGGCAGAAACAGCAAAGATGTTTTCTTCTTTCTCTTCTTGCTAGGTTCAGGCTGGAATGATTTCTTGAAGACAATGGTTCAGGCTTTATGACGTCAGAGAGGCCTAACCTTCAGGTGTAAATAAGGAAACACCCCTACAGTTATCATCCTGAGTGGCCTAAATAATCAATATAACATGGTATACAATTTTCCACTCAATAAAGGAGGTGCATCTGCAGTGTCCTATTCCATATAGTAACTACTCTCTATTCAGGAAAAGGCCTCAGAATTGGAGCCTATGCACAGTCTTATCATAGACTGAGCAATCAGTGTAGTTTTTTCTGCTCCATGCTCCAGTCATTGGCCAAAAAACCTGAAATTTGTATTTATTCTCAATACCTTAATTATTCTTACTTTTTTTCTTTTTTTGATTTTTATAACTTAAACCATAGCTTAAAATATCATCTATCATTTAAAGTCACTAGAGATGCTTTGCTCCCTTGGTTTGAAAAACAATTGACAGCTAGTTACTTATCTCAGTCAGTGTTTATTCAGTATTTTTTCATTATTTGTTGTATAATGCCAGCTTTTTGCAGATTTTATTCTTTATCCACTGCTTCAGGGCCAGTATCAAAGCATCAAGACATTTTCCTGCTACCGATTGCCAATGATTCGAGAAGCATTGGCAGTAAACTTTAAATTCAGACATCATGGGACCTTCTTGCACCTCCCCATGGCTGCTGGTCCACCCCCTCTGACATCACTTCCTTGTTCCAGAACAAAGCCAGCAGCCAAGGGGAGGTGCAAGAAGGTCCCACGATGACTGTGTTTAAGTTTACAGCCACTGCTGTCAGTTCGACAAGCATACAGCAGCGGTGGGGAGGTGAGAGGGCAAGAGACTGGATGGCATTGGGGTGGAGGGTCTTTGATTAAGTTAATTTTTATAATTTTTCTGCTGTTATCTGTTGTAATATGCTTTGGGTCTTGTTTAAGGGAGTTAGTGGAATATAAGAACCATTTAACATATAACATAATATGTATTCATTTTAAAGTTTGTACAATTATATGCAACATAATGTTTAGAGGAGCTCAATTATTTATACATGTTGGATGCAATTTATATTACATTACATTAGTGATTTCTATTCCGCCATTACCTTGCGGTTCAAGGCGGACTACATAAGGAGTTATTTGGACATTTAGGAATATATAAGGAATTATCTGGACATTTCTTGTGGTATTATGGAGTGGAGCGGGTTGCTGCTATTGGGGATTGAGATGATTCTTGCTGTGTTATTGTCTTTAAGGTTTTCTTGAATAGCAGGGTTTTTATTTCTTTTCTGAAGGTTTTGTAGTCTGGGGTCATGATCAGTAAATTGGAGAATTGGTAATCTAGTTATGCTGCTTGAGTGGCCAGGAGGCCATCATACATTTTTTTTTCATTTGACGTTTCAGATTGGAGGGTTTGTGAATGAAGTGTGGGTTCTCCTATGTCTGGTTGTGGTTGTTTGGATTAGTTGGTTGTTGAAGTAGGCTGGGCAGTCTCCATTTATGGTCTTAAATAGTAGACAGTAGAATTTGAATAGTATTCTTACTTGTCTAGGGAGCCAGTGTGAATCGAGGTAAGCCGCTGTGATATGGTCGTGTTTACTCAGTGAGTAGATAAGTCTCAGAACTGTGGTTTGTACTGTTTGTAGTTGTTTTATAATGGTTGCGGGGCAGGGAAGATAGGCAAGTTTGAAAATTCTTCGACAGAAAACAATTCCAGCTCTTGGTCCAGTCCCTAGTCCTGGGTCTTCTAGACTACTGCAACATTCTCTAAGGTTTCTCATGACTGTGAATGATTTCTGTATTGTTTTATTGATTTGTGGCTGCATGATACAGCCTCTGTCTATCACCATTCCCAGAAGTTTTAGAGTGATTGAGTTTATTACTAGGTTTGTTATGGTTGGGGTTTTGTTATTTTCGAGGAGGATGAATTTTGTTTTGTCAGGATTCAGTTTCAGTTTTGTGCTCTTTCATCCATGTTGCTATTGTTTCTAATGTTCTGTGTAGTGTGTCTGTCATGAAGGGTACTGGATGATCAAAAGGAAGGAGAATGGTGATGTCGTCTGCATAGCTATAGGAGGTTAGGCCTAATTTGTCTAGGCAGGTGCCGAGGGATACAATGTAGAGGTTGAAGAGTGTGGGAGATAAAGGTGATCCTTGGGGTATGCCACAGGGGTTGGATCATGGTTCTGATTTTTCTTTGTTTGACTTTACTCTGTAAGTCCTGGATTGTAGGAATCCTTGAAACCATGTGTGTACCTTACCTATGATTCCTATTGAATCTAGTATTTGTAGTAGGATGTCATGGTCTACCAGGTCAAAAGCTTCAGTGAGATCTAGTTGTATAATCAGCATTTTTCTACCTGTGCTGAGGTGTTGTCTAGCTGTGTCCAGGAGGGATCCCAGTAGTGTTTCTGTGATGTAATTGGTTCTGAAACCAGACTGTGTAGTGTGGAGTAAGTTGTGGTTTTCTAGGTAGTTGGTGAGGAGTTTAGCTACGAGGCCTTCCAGTAGCTTGACATAAAATGGTATTGAGGCTATGGGTCTGTAGTTGGATGGTTGATCTGTTGCTCCTTTGGGGTCTTTTAGGATCGGGGTGATGATGATTTTGCTGAGGTCTTACGGGAAAAGGCTGTCTTTGAACAAGGTTTGTATCCATTGTAAGAGGAGGGCGCAGAATAAAGTACTGGAGGTTTTTAACAGGCTTGGTGGGCAGTTGTTGAGGTCACAGGCTGCATGGCTGTATTTTTCATATATTACAAAGGAAGGCAAATTTAGAACATTACAAGTTGCCATGTTATTGAACTGCTCTGATCCCAGATTGTATAGATCCAAGAGAAATAAGCCAGCCAATATTCAAAGCTAGTTAACTGGCTGGAAACACCTTCCAACTGGTTAACTCACTTGGTCAATCATTTTCAGTGGCACTTAATCTTAATAAAAATGACTAGTTAGTGTTAAGCTTAAAGCTGTCTATATTGCAGGCAATCCAGGACAGAGAGTCCTGTTAGGCCTGATTTTCAGGCCTACTGTATCTAGCCAGGTTTATTGCATAAATAAGATCGCTTAAATAGCTGACTGTATTTATGCATTAATCCAGGGTCAGTCAAGTCTGACTATTACCCAGTCATGCACTAGTAAGGTTAGGAGGGGTCCAGCAGAGTGTAGAGAAGGGGTACGGGGGGGAGTGTGTGGTCGGGGGGAAGGGGGTTCAGGGGAATTGTCCGGCAGGAGGGCTTGGGCACCCTCCTGCTGATGATTGGGGAGCAACACCAAATTCTCTAATCTCAGTCTTCAGCGTCCATGGTGAACAATCCTTGCTCATCAGGGAATTTCTGGAGCTCCATAGGATCTTCAAAGGATTGAAATACATGGTCCACCATCACCACATACGGGCTGGAAAGAAAAGGCCATACCAAACATTAACATAAAAACATAATGGTATTGCAGTATAGAAATAAATTTTTATGTTAAGTTCTATGTGGTTTACAAAATAGAATTTTTATAAACTGCACATATACAGTTGAATGTAATACATTAATTTCCTAAGAATCTTGTAAACAAATACGTTTTCAATTGTCTCCTAAAATACCGATATGAGCAAAAGTTCACTATTAGAGAATTCAGATCTTTATCCCATATTGTAGCTTGAAACAACAGGAGACACTGATGATATTCTTTTATACTGACAACCTTTGACTGAAGGAAAGGTAAATATAGCTTGTGTGCATCAAGAGTGCTTTGAATTAACAAATGTGAATCGATCTACAAGATAATTAGGTGCAAGGCCGAATAATACCTAATAACGAATGCAACCAAATTTAAATTTCACACAAGCCTTGACTGGCAACCAATGCAATTCATGAAAAAAAGGGTGACGTGATCAACTTTTTTCAGATTAAAAATCAGTCGAATGGCAGCATTCTGAATAATGCACAAACTACATAGATTTTTTTGGTAACCAGAAAAGTAGACAATATTACAATAATCTAATTGGCTCAGAACCAATGACTGAACCTATAATCTAAAAGATGAATCATCAAAATATGCTTTAATGGTGTGTAATTTCCACAATGTGTGGAAACCATTCCATACCAAAGCATCCACCTAATCTTTCATGGTTAAATTCTGATCCAGAATCACTCCCAATATTTTAATGGTAGAGTGAATAGGATAAGTTATTGCATTCAAAGTCAAAGAAGTTTCAGTGTAATTCTGACTTGGAGTTGCAAAAAAGAATCTAGTTTTCTCTGAGTTAAGTTTTAATTTCAATTAAATCATCCATTGTTCAATTATTAGAAATACCTCAGCAATTATAAGCCTTGAATGGGAAATTGAGACTGAATAAGATGGCTTCAAAAACCAAGCCAAAATGGCTTGGTTTTTGAAATCATCTTATTGAATCACTCATCATTAAATCAGATATTGTTTGTATATTATAAGAGGGCAATTACAAACAGCATTTTACATTAAGGAAAAGACCACTGAGGCAGTCCTCATGGCCGAAACATGTACGTGTCAGGTCTTGAGTGAATAAAAAGATTGAGCACCACAGGTATCCCCCTTTGTTTTTCATTGCTCTACCTTAAGGTGGTAGTATCTCCTGTTTGGGTGAAGCGCAGTTAGGCGCCATTTATAGAATCTGGCCCCAAGGACCATATTCTAAAATGCTACTTTAAAAAATTTTCAAGGCTCCTATCGGCATCTAAAAAATGGCGCCAGAATTATACATCTGCATGTATCTACTGGAGCCTAACATCACTGTAGACATGTCTAATGCCGGACGTGGCATTAATCACCAGTAGGTGCCTACAGAGACATGATCCACATCAAAGGTAGGCACCGGAAATACAGGCCTGGCTGGAAATGAAAACCCTGGCCTACATTTCTGGCACCTAACTTTGTCGAAGGCGTGATTCTCTAAATGTCGCTAAATGCGTGATTGACATACAATTGGCAGTCACTTTTAAGATTTAGAAAATCCAGGTCTAAGTGTTTTATGTATTTAATGATTTATTGCATACTGCTTTGATATGTTTTCTCAAAGGACATTTATTCAAATGTTAATACATTTGCACTTTCCGTATGAAAACAGCCTAAGTATTGATGGATATTTTCACCTGCCAAACAATGGGGTGCTTACTGCAGGTTAAAAAGTACTTCTGCAGGACATGCCTGAATGTGTCCTGCAGTAGTTATGGTATCAGTGCATGCTTCCCATATGCTAAAAAAACTGTTGTTTTTTTTAGAGGGAAACAGTGATCATAACGTGATCAAATTTGAGCTGATACTTCAAGTGACGGTTGTAAAAGAAATTTACTGTAGCAGCATTTAATTTTCGAAAGGGAGGCTTTGATAAATGAGGGAAATGGTTAAAAGAAGCTAAAAGGATTGGCTACAAAGGTTAGGACTTGTAAACCAGGAATGGATGTTATTTAAAAATACTATCCTGGAAGCCCAGACCAGATGTATTCCACCTATTAACATATGTGGAAGGAAGAGGAAATAAGATCTGGAATGGTTAAAAGGTGAAGTGAAAGAAGCTATTGGAGACAAAAAAACAATCCTTTAAAGAATGGAAAAAGGATCAAAATGAAGGAAATAAGAACAGACATAAGCAGTGGCAAGTTAGATGCAAAGCATTGATAAAGAAAGCTAAGAAAGATGACGAGAAACTTGCCAAAGAGGCAAAAACTCATAGTAACAATTTTTTTAGGTACAACAGAAGCAGAAAATCTTTAAGGGAATCTGTGGGATTGTTGGATGGTCAAGGGGCACACAGGGAGGATAAGGCCATAGTGGAGAGACTGAATGAATTATTTGCTTCAGTCTTTACAGAAGAAGATGCAAGAGATCTACCGTATTTTCATGTGCACACGGGTATAGCGCGCGTGAAACCGAAATTTAGGTAAACAAATTAATATATAGCGCGCACACACGTATACCGCGCATGCTGCTCCTTGAATTAAAACCTCCTTCTGCCGTCCCGACTCTCCTCTCGCAGCTCTGCCCCGAATCGCCGCCCTGCTCCTGCCTTGATGTCCCGACTCTCCTCTCTCCGCCCTGCCCTCTGCCCCGACTCTGCCTGTCCCCCCTTAAAGATCTGCCTGTCCCCCTTGAAGTCCTGTCCCCACCCTGAAAGCCTGATGCCCCACCCCGAAGGACCGCTGCCCCCCCACCTTGAAAGACCGCTCGCACCCCCACTCTGAAGGACCGCTCGCACCCCCACCCTGAAGGACCGCTGGCCCCACCCTGAAGGACCGCTGGCCCCCCCAGCCTGAGGGACTGCTCGCACCCCCACCCTGAAGGACCGCTGGCCCCACCCTGAAGGACCGCTGGCCCCCCCAGCCTGAGGGACTGCTCGCACCCCCACCCTGAAGGACCGCTCGCAAACCCCCCGATGTCCGATTCATCCCCCAGCCCCCCCCCGCACAGAGAAGCAGCCTACCATTGGTTCCCGATGCCAGTGAGCCCTGCTGCTTCCTTTGCCGGCGGTCCCACCCCTTCTCTGAGCCCTGCGCTGCTTCCTCTGCCGCGGTCCTGCCCTTTCTCTGACATCAGAGAAGGGGCGGGACTGCCGGCAGAGGAAGCAGCAGGGCTCACTGGCATCGGGAACCAACGGTAGGCTGCTTCTCCGTGCGGGGGGGCTGGGGGATGAATCGGACGTCGAGGGGTGCGAGCGGTCCTTCAGAGTGGGGGTGCGAGCGGTCCTTCAGGGTGGGGCATCAGGCTTTCAGGGCTGGGGGATGAATCGGACGTCGGGGGGGAACTATGTAAAAAAATAATTGTACAACACGCTCACGCATATAACGCGCATGGTTATGCTCGGTTTGTAAAATCGTGTATAAAGCGCGCATTATATGCGTGAAAATACGGTACTTCAACCAGAAATAGTTTTTAAGGGTGATGATGTGGAGGAACTGAAAGAAACCTCCATGAATCTGGAAGATGTACTAAGCCAAATCGACAAGCTAAAAAGTGATAAATCACCTGAACCAGATGATATACATCCCAGGGTACTAAACTCAAACATGAAATTGCTGATCTGCTAGTAATGATCTATAACCTGTCACCAAAATCGCCTGTGGTACCTGAAGATTGGAAGGTGGCCAATGTTATGCTGATTTTTAAAAACGGTTCTAGGGAGATCTTGCCTGACCAATCTGCTGGACTTCTTTGAAGGTGTGAATAAACATGTGGATAAAGGTGAGCCGATTGATATAGTATATCTAGATTTTCAGAAAGCTTTTGACAAAATTCCTCATAAGAGGCTCCTGAGAAAATTAAAGAGTCATGGGATAGGAGGCAATGATCAATTGTGGATTAAAAATTGGTTATTGGACAGAAAACAAAGGTTAAATGGCCATGTAACTTAGTGGCTCTCAAATTGTGGATCAGGACCCCAACTGGGGGTCAAATCATCAGTGGATAGAGCCATAGAAACAGGGCCTCTCTCTCTCTCTTTCTGGATTTCACTCTGACCTGTGCCCTGTGGTAGCAATCAATAGTGGTCTTGTGAGAATTTATAGGGTTCGGCATTGGAGTCTATGAGTGCACCCTGCTTCACAATCACTGTGCTAACTGCTTCTGCTGCTGCCTTCTTGATTTTGGATTAGTCAGAGAAGAAAGAATTTAATGAATGAGAGGGAAGAGAAATGGAGATCTGATTTTTTTGTTGCATCATCATCATATGGAGGTCACATGAATTTTCAGTTGCTATAATGAGGTCAGACTGGATGAAAGTTTAAGAAGCACTTTTGTAACTAAAACTATACTAATCTAATCTAATCTTCTATTTCTGCGTCGCTCATACCTAGGTAGGCTCAAGGTGACTTATAGAGAGGGACGAGGATGGAGGGGAGGGAGAAGAGAAGGGGAGGAGAGAGAGAGGCGGAAGGGGAGGATACAGGTGATTAAGTGTCAAATAGTTGAGTTTTCAATTTCTTCTGGAATATGGTGTGGTTAGGTTCCGTTCTGATCGCTTCAGTAGGGTCATTCCAAGTTTTTACACTAAGAAAGGTGAGCATGGTGTGGAAAACACGTTTGTTTTGAAGATTTTTTATGGAAGGGAGATTTAGAAGTATTCTGCTGAGGGTTCTGCGGGAGGTAGACCATACTTTGGAGAAGAATTGGATGAGAGGAGCTGCAGAGTTTCCACACAGTATATGGTGAATGATGCATGACGTTTTGAAGGTTATTTGTGATGGGATGGGTAGCCAGTGCAGTTGCTTGGTAATGGCTGTAATCGAGTTGTATTTTCTCAGGTTGAAGATTAATCTGACAGATGTGTTTTGGATGAGTTGCATTTTTTGGATTAAAGTGGTGTTGAGTCCTATTAAATGGAGCTGCAGTAGTCTAGTTGTGGTAGTATCGTTAGTTATACTATTAGGGCGAAGTGGTGCTGGTGAAAGTATTGTCTGATTAATCTTAGTTGTCTCAAGGTATAGAGGGATTTCTTTTGGAGACTGGAGATTTGTGGTTCCATGGTAAGTGTGGAGTCAAGTATGGAACCTAGGATTTTGGAAGATTCTTCTACAGGGAGGGTCTTGCCCGATCGAAGAGTGATGCTTATTGGTGCCATCTGTTGGGGAGTGTGGAAATATAGAACTTTTGGTTTTAGTTGTGTTTAATTTTAGTTTGCTGGTGGTTGCCCAAATTTGGATTCTTTCAATGTTGTGTGAGACTTTGTTGGTGATGTCTGAGTGATCGGGTGGTTGCCCAAATTTGGATTCTTTCAATGTTGTGTGAGACTTTGTTGGTGATGTCCGAGTGATCTTGTAAGTCTCTATCATATCCCCTTTAAGTCTCCTCTTCTCCAGGGAAAAGAGACCCAGTTTCTCCAATCTCTCAGCGTATGAAAGGTTTTCCATCCCCTTTATCAGACGTGTCGCTCTCCTCTGAACCCTCTCGAGTAATGCCATATCCTTCTTAAAGTATGGCGACCAATATTGGACGCAGTACTCCAGAAGCGGACGCACCATCGCCCAATACAATGGCAGGATAACTTCTTGCATTCTGGTTGTAATACCCTTCTTGATTATACCTAGCATTCTATTTGCTCTCTTAGCGGCCGCTGTGCACTGTGCCGTCGGCTTCATTGTCATGTCCATTACCCCTAAGTCCCTTTCTTGAGTACTCTCATTCAATAACATCCCTATCATATAGTTGTACCTTGGGTTTCTGCTTCCTACATTTAATACTTTACATTTCTCAACGTTGAACTTCATCTGCCATCTCGTCGCCCATTCCCCTAGTTTGTTCAAGTCCCTTTGCTATTCTTCGCAGTCCTCTTTAGTCCGAGCTCCACTAAATAGTTTGGTGTTGTCCGCAAGTTTTATTATCTCACACTTTGTTCCTGTTTCTAGATCATTTATGAATATATTAAATAGCAGCGGCCCGAGCACCGAGAAAGATGTCATCTGCATAGGATAGTATGCTTTCATCTTCAAATTTGATGTTACCAAGAGAGCTCATGAAGATGTTGAATAGGATGAGGGAGAGCGGGGAGTCCTGTGGGATGCCACAGAAGGCCCTCCAGGGGTTGGAGATCTCTCCATTCATTTTGACGATGTATTCCATGTTTGTTTTGTAGGAAATCTGAGAACCATCTTAGCACTGTGCCAGTTATGCCGAATTCTGACAGTTTTGTTAGTATTAGGTGGCAGTCTACTGAATTGAAGGCTGCTGAAATGTCGAATTGAAGGAGTACTGCTTGACATCCTGTGCTGATTAGTTATTTGGTTTTAGTGATCAAAGTCAGAAGAAGTTCTGTGCTGTGTTGTTGACGGAATCCGAATTGGGATGGGTGGAGGCATAAGTGTTGCTCAATGTAGGTTGTGAGCTGTTTGCACACGTGGGTCTCAATGATTTTTGTCAGGATGGGTATGCCTGCGATGGGTCTATAGTTAGAGGCTGTAGAGAGATCTGCTTTTGGAGATTTTGGTATAGGGGTGAATGCTATTTTACCCATTATTTCTGGCAAGTGGCCTTGATTTAGGGAGTTATTTAGGAGGTTGATAATCCAGATGGTGATCTGTTCAGGAGCAGCAGTGAGGAGATAAGAGGGGCAGTTGTCTAGGGAGCTGCAGCGCATGGACAGTTTGGATAGTAGTTTTTTTGTGTTAGGGGATGGACAGGTTGGAGAATGAAGCCCAGATTTGATCTGCTTTGGTGGGTTCAGTGAGGAATTGAGACATGTCAAGAGTGTGCGTCTCGGTGGTGAGAGCTTTGGTTACCTCAGATTGACTTCCTTTGAAGAGATTTTTTTGCAGCAAAGTTTTTAAAACTTTGTTTGGAACCTCAAATATTGGAAGCTCAAAGATTAACCTTGGAGCTATTAACAGGACAGAAGCTGCAGGCACATGAAGGGTTAAATAATCTCTAGGTAATGAAGGTAGGGTGAAAGGAGGTGAGGGGAGCTGGGATTGGTTGAGAAAAATGACAATCTGAGATGGAGACTTTTAGGTAGTGAAATGGATTGGAATGGGAGGTTTGGGTTTGTAGCACATGAGGCAGGCTTTGTTGAGAGAGTAGGTGAGAAAAAATAGGATGGTGAGGTACTAGTTTAGCTCTACTTCTGTCCCACTCCTCCCTTTCCTTTGTGAGGGGTAAAGGATTTGGTAAGGTTTGTCTATGATTTAGTGAGTAGTGTATTATACTGAGGTTCAGGCAAAAAATGGGTGATGATATGTTAACGGTGGGTTAAATTGGTTTTTCATAAGATAGGTTTTGAACAAGCTTAAGTATGTCACTAGCTCAAGTGCTGAAACTTTGGGCCATGTGGCCCTGCTGATTCCGTTTTTCACAGTGATTGGCTAGTATGTCACCATCTAGAGAAAGGCTATATTTGGTTATGATTTTGCAAAATATTGCAAAATAAATTATTCTAATTTTGGAGTGTTAAGAGAATTATAATTCTGCTAATTGTTTGATTCAAATTATGAATTCTAATAAAGCTGCAGCCATTGTTTGCCACTAAAAATATTTTATTGGCCTTCTGTGTTTGTTTTTTGGATTGTGTTGTAGTGTGCGGTGCTCTCTGAGTGCCCCTGTTATACATGCAGGGTCTCTTGGGACTGTTTTCAGGTAGACAATCGGGGGGGGGGGCAGGAGGAGAAGTGATGTTAGTAGGGGGTTTATAAGTAAGGGGTGATGTTGGAAGGGGGATTGAATGTACAAAGTGATACAAACTTTTTTTCTGAGCCTGCATCTTGCTAAATGGAGTGGTAGATAGGGAGTGTGCTCCTGTGCTGTCGCTACATGAAATGCAGTGTCGTGCCATGCAGAAAGTGTCTGCCCTGTGCTGTAAAAGCAGAGCAGATGCTGGGCATGCCTCCTGCATTTACTGCACAGACTTTGCTCTTACTGCATGTTAATTTTTGCAGTTAACGTGTGGTACAAACTTACTGCACTTTCGTAAAAGAGTCCATCATATTTTTAAGGCACGCAGATAGAATAACTGAATTCCTATCCCTTTCAATCATAACATGCCATAATCCATGGCTTGATAATGTTTTATTTCTTACTTGGCCTGTTTCTTTCTGAGCTTTCATTCACATCTACTCTGGGATTTTTCCCCTTAAAATTCATCATAACCTTTCTATCCCCAATAATATCTAGTCTTATAATTGCAGTGAGAATTCTTGGCTAGGGGATATAAGCCTTCTGGAACCCTATAATAATGCTTCCTGAATCTAGCCAAAAAGTGTCATCCATGAGCAGTGATCAAAATGCCTTGTGATGGTAAAGAAAATACAACTTTACAAACTTCTAGGCCGTGTAGTTAAAACTGAAAAAAAAGACTGTGTTTTCATTATTACTAGCTAAAGATCTTTAAAGAAAAAAATGATTTGTTCTGTTCTGACATTCATATAGTGTAGTGTTCTTTTTGACTGATGATTGCAAGCCTGCTTTTGAAATTATAGCTGTAGTTACAGTACTTCCTGTGCTATTATTTTGATGCATTCTCGGTAATATTTTGCCTTCATTTATAACTACATGTCTGAGGACTTTAAGATATAACTGGAAAGGATAGTTTGGTTGACTAAGAGTACTCAAAAGGAAATCAGTCCTCTCAGTGTTAAAAAAAGAAGGTCTCAAATCTCAAGGCCAGACAGTTAAAACATCTGGGCACACAGAACAAAGCAAGAGAAAACATTTCTTACAGCAGGGCTGTGAAACTCAATCACATAAGAGGCCGAAATCTAAAACACAGGTGAGATAAGTATAAAAGTCATCTATTTTTAATTCTTACCAGTATAGCCATTCAATTGATTACAAGTAATTGGAAGAATCATGATAGAATAAATTATACTTTCTGGTGGGTGAATGTGTGTACTATATACAAATATGTAAGAATTAATGCAGAGTGTAGGGGACTTAGTGGCATATTCAACAAAATTTGGTGCCCATTGACTACATTTGTACAAATATAATACTGTATTTTGTCTTACTTTTTTCTTGGTTTATTTATCTTTACACATCCAGGGAGGGTGGGGGGTTGGGTGCTTGGGAGGAATTATTGATAATGATATTTTAGGTAATTTGGTTTCATTTTATATTAGTTACTTGGTTCTTATGTTATTACTATATGCAAAATAATGTAATTATTGAAGGATAGTTCTGTTATCTATATAGATATTAGTGTTATGACTGAATGCAATAATATACTGTTCTTTTATTTATATAACACTGTTCTTGTTTAAAAATCAATAAAGAATTATAAAATAAATAAATAAATAAATAAAACACAGGTGAAATCGCGGGCCAAATTTTTTATTAAGATTCTTAGAGGTCCTTTTATTAAGGTGCGCCAACTGATTTAGTGCACGCTGAAGATTAGCACACGCTAAATGCTATGGCGTCCATTATATTCCTATGGGCATCTTAGCATTTAGCGCGTACTTAATCTTTAGCATGCACTAAATTGGTTGGCGCACCTTAATAAATAGACCCTTTACTAGAAGTTTAGGGTTACAACCTCTCCAACCCCAAGCCAGCTCTGTGTTGTAAACAAAATAAATAAAAAAAGACTTTTCCTCTCTCTTTTAAGTCCTAGTTCACACTTGCTGTCTAACACCAGCTCTGACAGGATACACATTTCAAACCTGATGTATTACAATCACAAAATAGAAAATAAAATTATTTTTTCTACCTTTTGTTGTCTGGTCATTTTGATTTAACATCATCTTGGTCCCAATTTCTCTTTCTGCTTTTTATCTGTCTTCTGCTAATTTTCTTTCCAGTGTCTGCTGTCTATTTTTTTCTCCTCTTCTTTCTTGTTCTATTCCCTCCTTATGCCTGTCTCCAACATATTGATTTTTCCCATTAAGCTTTCTTAACTTTTTCTTTTCTTTTTTGCCTCTGTCCACTCAAATCTTGCCCTCTTTCTCACCCTTCTTTTTAAATTTTCAGCTACCTCTCAATTCTCCATCTTCTCTCAGTTCCTAGCTCTCCCATTCCCCATCTTACTCCTTTCCCAGCCTCCTATTTCCTTCTATCTACTACTCCCTTTTACCACATCTCTCCTCCTCTCTCCCCGTGGTCCAACATTTTGATCCCTCTCTTTTCTTTTTTTTCTTTTTTTATAAATCTTTAAACTACAATTATGCATGCAAATCACGTACAAGAAAAGCACAATAAATTTACAGATATTAAAAAGCAATTATTTTCCCCACCCTCCCACCTAGTAATCAAAAAAATAAATACCCAAAAGAAACTACCTAAAAAAATCCCCAAATCAATTCCAATGCAAACCCCTCCTCCTCCCTCCCACCCTGGATGTGTATGTTTAAAGGTCAGTAAAATAAAGTTAGTTATCATTCCTTACAAAATTTAGCCAATGGCTCCCAAACATCCAGAAATTTCCTATAACTTCCCTGAGCCAATCAGGGCTTTAGGCTCCTCCCTGTGCATCACATGATGCAACGGGGTGGGGCCTAAGGCCAACATTGTGTCAGGTAGGGTGGAGGATAAGGAGCAGGAAGACTTTGCGGTTCCTCATGTTCCCACTACTGGAGGCCTATGGAGCAGGAGGAACTGTGCACCCCTCCTGCTCCCAACTTTTAGGTATGGGGGGTGTCAGGTCAGGCTGGAGGTGGGTTGGGCCGGGGGATGGACAATCTTTGACTCTCCTGCTCTCTGCCGCCCTTCCCCGCAGTGCAGCCCCGCTTTAAAACCACAGGCTTGCACTGCGGGGAAGGGCAGCAGAAAACAGGAGAGTCGGGGCAGGCAGAGAGCAGGTCTAGGCAGAGAGCAGGAGAGTCATGGGAGGCAGAGAGTTGGAGAGTCGGGGCAGGCAGAGACAGCAGAAGAGCTAGAGAGAAAAGAGTCGGGGCAGGCAGTACTCCGAGTGGAATTGTTTACACAAGCGACTGGTCCTCACCAGTTTCATGTTCTTGATCGGCCAGCTAGTCGGTGTGTCAGGAGAAAAGTTTAGTCAATTGTGTCCTTCCTGTTCTGCATGCCATTTCCCCTCATTTGCATGCACAGATCGGGATGGGATCACTACACAGGTTAGTGAATCGGGTCAAGTTTATCAAGTTTATTAACTTTTTAATATACCGACCATCACCAAGTATCTGGCCGGTTCACAATAAAATTTATACAGAGGAAAAAAGAAGAAGAAAAAATTTAAAATATAAAATGTAGTGAGTGAACATTAAAGACATAACTTGACTAACATGAAATCGGTCATAGGGAAATCGGGTCATAGGGAAATCGGGTTGCAAAGGGCTCGCAATCCAATCGGTGCACGATACATTTTCTTTGTGAATCTAGCCCATTGTGTGGTCCTTCTATGGACCAAAAAGGTGGTTTATAAATGTCAGATTAGATTAGATTAGATTATTCATGTAGCACCATTAGTTAGCACTAATGGGTCATGTAAATTCAGTGCTTATTGCTTCATTTGTCTACTAAGGCAAAAGAGAACTGAATGATTTAGTGTGGGTAACAAAGGAAATCTCATTGTTCTGGAAACTAACATTTGTTTCACTCCTATGCAACAATTTATATTACTTATTTTCATTTGCATTACTTTCCACAGTCTTTCTTTGCCCTGAGAAACCACCCAAAAACAATAGTTGGTAATTTCATACTGAGCCCAGATGAGTCATGGTTAAGGTGATTGTAATCATTAATGATCTGAATTGAATTTTCAAAAATATAATACTGAGGTACTGTATATAAAGAACTGATAGGATATTTGCCATGAGAAAAATATATCTGTTAAAAAACTTAATGTTCCCTTAATATATGTTCATCTTGGAAGAGGGAGGACATTGCAAGCATTATTCTACTAAACTATGATTGCAACACAAACTGCCATAGAGAATATGTTTTATAGGCAGTAGATACAAAAGAATATAAAGTAGATTTATTTTGACTGGTATTTGCAGGCAGTACAAAGAATGTCAGGGATCTTTTTGCTTGGTGATGTCAAACGCTGATTATATCAAACATTATGTAGGAACTGAATAATTATTATTGAATAGTTAAGTAATAAGGAAGAAAGCTGGGATTTTTTGGGTAATATCAGCATATGTGTTAACATCCTACTTCACTTGAACTTCAGATTAGTGGTTCTCTAACTTGTCCTGGGGGATCATCAGCCAGTCTGGTTTCAGGATATCCATAATAAAGCTACCTGACTTTCACCTCTATTATATGTAGAAATCTCTCATATATGTTTGAAACTCTGACCTCCTATAGTAGCCTATGGCTGGTTATCTGTACAGGAGGCAGGGCAGAAGAACGCTATCAAGTAAAAAGAGGGTAAATAAGACAAACAGAAATTTCGCCTTCACCAGTATATAAAGGGATTATGGTAGCGGTATAGAAGTTCACAATAAACAATAAATACTGATCCCAAGAGCTATGGGTCTCATAATCAAAACAAAAAAAATGTCTAAAAAGTGGCCTAAAGCGGTACTTGGATGATCAAAAAGACAGATCGTCTAAGTACCGATAATCAAAGCTAGTTTTAGATGTATCTAAAACCATCTTAGGCCTTTCCCCTTCTTCTAAATACATAGAGCAAAAAGAGGCATTTTTAGAGGAGGGGAAAGGGCGGGAGGTGGGCGGGAGATGGGTCAATCTAGACTTAGTCATATAGCAGGTATAACCAAAAGGTTTAACAGGTTGCCTAGTAGTCACTTATATGTTTTGACTTAGATCAAGTCAAAACAGGTATAAGTGCCGAAAAGGGGCCGCTGAGATGATTGCAGCTGTCGCAATCAGTTCAGCGGCCCCGGCAACCTGCCCACCCCCCACCACAACGATCGCGGCAGGAGAGATGGCTCAGCTCCCCTGTCACGATGACGATCCCCAATCCCCCTGAATCATGGCACTTCGTGGTGAGGATTGCGGCAGAAGAGATGAAGCATCTTCCCTGCTGCAATCCTCCCCCCAAAGTGCCACTGTTCGGGGGGTGGGGGGGTGGCCATCACTGCAGGAGAGATGCCCAATCTCTCCTGCCGCGATCCACCCCCCCCCCCACCGAATCAATCCGGGCAGGAGGGAGCTCAACCCCTCCTGGCCCCGACGAACCCCTACCGCCCCTCCGATGCGATCCAGGCAAGAGGGAGCACAACCCCTCTTGCCCTGCTACCCCCCCACCCTCAACTGATCTGGGCAGGAGGGAGCCCAACCACTCCTGCCCTTGTGACCCTCCTACCCCTAACAGATATGGGCAGGAGGGAGCCCAACCCCTCCTGCCCATGAAACCCCCCCACGACTGCCCCCTGAACCCCCGATTGCCCCCAAACCCTGAAACACCCTCCCCCCACCTGGCGACCCGGCAATACCTCACCCCCGACACCCCCATACCTAAAATCCATTGGTTGGACAGATGGGTCCCAAGCCCATCCACCCGGCAGGCCCACCGAACGGTAAGCCTTAGGGCCTGATTCGGCCAGGCACCTAAAGCCCGCCCACAGGAGGGGCCTTAGGCCTCTCGGCCAACTGGAATTGGCCTTTGCCTTAGGCCCCTCCTATGGGCAGGGCCTTAGGCACATGGGCTTTGTGCCTAAGGATTCGCCCACAGGAGGGGCCTAAGGCAATTGGGCCAATTCCATTCAGCGGATGGCGGGCCTGCCAGGCAGACAGGCTTGGGACCCGTCCGTCCGGCCAACAGATTATAGGTGAAAGGTAGGTTGTCGCCAGTAGGGCGTGTCGGGTTCGGGGGGGTGATCAGGGATTCGGGCTGGTGGTCATGGGGGGTTTGTCATGGGCAGGAGGGGTTGGGCTCCCTTCTGCCCATATCAGTTCGGGGGGTTGCCAGGGCAGGAGGGGTTAGGCTTCCTTCTGCCCGGATTGGTTGGGGGTGGTGGGGGGGTCGCCTGTGCAGGAGGGGTTGGGCTCCCTCCTGCCCGGATCCATTGGGGGGTGGGTTTGTCAGGGCAGGAGGGGTTGGGCTCCCTCCAGCCCGGATCATGTGGGGGGGTCGCTGGGGCAGGAGGGGTTGGGCCGACAACTGCAGTACTTCAGGGGGAGGATCACAGCAGGGGAGATGAGACATCTTTCCTGCTGCGATTGTTGCTTTGGGGGAGTGTGGATTCTGTAACCAGTGTTCTTTTTGACAGGCATCGGTTATAGAATCCAGCTTTTAGGCGAAGGACTGGCCCCTCCTTTGCCTAAAAGGTCTGGTTTTGGGCGTTTGGGACTTGGCTGTTTTTTTGTTGGTAATTTGTTGTAAGTGTAGATGTAGGGGTGGTCTGGGCGTTTAAACAGCTGAATGCAGAGGTAGGCCATTCTAAAAAAAAAAAACCCTCATTTTGGACATTTTTTTTTTTTGAGAATGGATATTTTCCCTGCTTCTACTTTCAGCTTTTAGGGGCTAGACCAAAAGGGGACTTAGATGGGTTTTTTTTTATTATGCCCCTCCACATGTATAGAGATACCCAGCCCCCACAAAACTATTAACTAGAGAGAGGCAAACTGCACCCTTCCCCTTCTCACTTGAACTGCAGTTTTGCCTCTATCTATACTGTTCTCAGGCTGAAAAAAAAAAATGAAAATTTCTAAACAGCCAATAGTAGCTCTCTGCTCTTGGCGGGTGGGGGGGGGGGGGGAAGTCTGTATAATGTACGAAGGGGTGCTGAAAAGTTCACAGCCCAACCAACTTCCTAAATTCTGAGCATTATTTTGCCACTGTAGCTTCGTTAAGTGCCAATGTGCAGAAACAAAATTCTTTGTTTTTGACATTGTTTCAGATCTTTAATTGAACCATATCCACATCATTCTCTTCTTGGTTGAGTTGAGAACTTTTCAGCACCGCTTCATATATACAGTTTCTCTCTTATGACAACAGAAGCCTTTTTGCTGAATTCCTGCACTTTGAAAGATTCAGTGAACATGGGTATCCCTAAGCTTCCCATATATCTGGATTTACCCGGACATGCATTCTTTTTCGAGGACTGTCCAGGTGTCTGGACATTTTTTTTTAACTCAGCAGTTTGTTGGGGTTTTTAACAGCCTAATTTATTTTTTAACTTTCAGGTGGGCAGCGGGGGGTCACCAGCGGGTGGTAGCCGCATCAATCGCAGTCCTGTGATGGGTACCTGTTGTCTGGGACAAGAATTCCTGTTGTGAGCCACTGTTGAGTGGGGGCAGGGGTGGGACGGAGCCACATGTCCTGTTTTTATATTTACAAAATATGATAACCCTAGGAATCTATCTCCTCACATATTGATTAGTGATTTCTAGACAATCCAATTGACTGATGGTCCCCAAGGATAGGATTGAGAACCAGTGTTATAGATTACCTTATTGTGATTTTAAACATTAACCTCAACTTATTTCCATATTCAGAAATATGAGCATCATTAAAACTACATATAAATATTTGGCTATATCTGTATCTGGAATTTCAATTGAAGGACATAACCGGATATTTTATTCAATATACTCATCACCTTACAACTTTGTGTCACTACTAGGGAGCATCCTAGTGGGCTTGTCCTGGTCCTTTTCCTTCAACCAGAGCTAAGGACTGCTTGAATGGAATCTACCTTTCTGTAGCTGCAAGGGCTGGTCCTGAGAGAATCCATTTCTACTGTCGCTGCACAGGGGCATCAACAACTCATTTTTCTCTATAAAGCCTAGCATCCTTTTGGCTGCAGCTACGACCTTGTCACATTGTTTCATTACCTTCAGATCCTCAGACATTATCACCATAGGCAGCGTAAAGCTTTTTGTTTTGGGGGGGCCACAGGTTTCGCCCCTGACCCCACCCCATAATAATAATACTAATTGTAATGCCATTTTCCATTCATTTTTCATATATACATATAATATAAACTTATTAACATAGAAACATGATGGCAGATAAAGGCCAAATGGCTCATCTAGTCTGTCCAGCCGCAGTAACCATTATCTCTTTCTCTCTCCGAGAGATCCCATGTGCCTATCCCAGGCCCTTTTGAATTTAGACACAGTCTTTGTCTCCACCACCTCTACTGGGAGACTGTTCCATGCATCTACCACCCTTTCTGTAAAAAAATATTTCCTTAGGTTACTCCAGAGCCTATCACCTCTTAACTTCATCCTATGCCCTCTCATTGCGGTTTCCTTTCAAATGAAAGAGACTCAACTCATGTGCAGTTACATTATGTAGGTATTTAAACGTCTCTATCATATCTTACCTCTCCCACCTTTCCTCTAAAGCACATGTGTCAAACAGAAGGCCCGCGGGGAGAATCCGGCCCATCTGGCCTTTTTATGTGGCCCGCAGCAACGTTCCCAATCTTCCCCTTCTGAGCGCAGCATGTCCTCCCCTCTGCAACGGTACGACGATGACGACGCCATGCCGGAAAGTCCGCCGGCCTCAGCAGCGACTCAGTAGTTCTGTTCATGGCTCCCCCTCCTGCCCTCCATCCGCCGCGGTCCACCCGGGTGGAAACAGGAAGTTGCACGTCATTAGAGACAGACCACAGCAGGCAAAAAGCAGGAGGAGGAGCCACGTACTGAACTCCCAAATCGCCGAGGCCAGCAGATTCCCCAGCCCAGCACCGGCACCGGACATCGGACCGGCACCAGAGGGAAAGGCATGATGGGCTGTGAAGAGAGCAAGATGAAGGGAGAGAGGTTAGATTTCGGGTAGTGTGGAGAAAGAGGGAAAAAGTTACTTGAAGGGAGAACCGTTGGGAAGAGAAAGGGAGAAATGGTGGACCTGGGGGGAGATAGGCAGGCAGACAGGGGAGAGATGGGATGGGGGCAGTTGGGAAGAGAAAGGGAGGGAAGTTTAATCTGGTGATGGAAGGGGATGGAGAAATGTTAGGCCTGGGGATGGAAGGGAGAGAGAGATGCAGCATCTCTTTTTTTTTTTCCTTCCATCTCATTGTTCAGCATCAAGGGGGGAGGGAAGAACAACAACAACAGAAGAGAGACGGAGCAAAATGTTGGACCAAGAGGAGAGAGGAGAGATAGAAGGAAATAGGAGGCTGTGAAAGGAGTGAGATTGGAAATGGGATAGCTACAGAATAAGCGAAGATGCAAAATTGATAGGTAGCTGAAAATTTAAAAAGGAGAAGGATGAGAAAGAGAGAAAGAGGGCAAAAGGGCAGAAAAGAAAAAAGGAGAAAAGTTGAAAGAGAAAAATCAATATGTTGGAGACAGGGACTGGAGCAAGAGAGAAGAGGAGAAAAAAAATGGACAGCAGACACTGGAAAGAGAATTAGAAGATAGACAAAATCTGAAAGAGAAACTTGGACCAAAATTAAAACGACCAGGCAACAAAAGGTAGAAAAAATAATTTTATTTTCTATTTTGTGATTACAATATGTCAGATTTGAAATATGTATCCTGCCAGAGCTGGTGTTAGACAGCAAGCGTGAACTAGGACTTAAAAGAGAGAGGAAAAGTCTTTTTTATTTATTTTGTAGCTGGTGTGGGGTTGGAGAGGTTGTATCCCTATACTTCTACTAACACTAACCCCCTTCTTTGCTGGCGCGCAGTGTGGGTTTTGGCACCGGCACCGGTGATTGATCCGATGCTCACAGAAGTCCTGTGAGCATCGGAGCTGCTACCGGCGATGGGGCCCACACTGCGCATCAGCAAAGGAGAGGGCAAGTATCTTAATAAATAATCCAGCCCATGACTTAGCCTGCATTTTAGATTTCAACCCCTTATGTGATTTGAGTGTGACACCCCTGCTCTAAAGTATACAGATTGCGATCTTTAAGTCTGTCTCCAAACATACCATTTTAGTAACTTTCCTCTGGACAGACTTCATCCTTTTTATATCTTTTTGAAGGTGCGGCCTCCAGAATTGTACACAATATTCTAAATGAGGTCTCACCAAACTCTTATATAGGGGCATCAAAACCTCCTTTTTCCTACTAACCATACCTCTCCCTATGCAACCTAGCATCCTTCTAGCTTTTGCTGTCACCTTTTCAACCTGTTTGGCCACCTTAAGATCATCACATACAATCACACACTAAAGTAAACTAAAGTAAACCTTAAGTTTATATACCGCATCCTCTCCATAAAGATAGAACTAAGCATGGTTTACAGGAACTTTAATATAAGCCAAGTTTTCAGATGCTTTCGGAATAATTGGAAGGAGCCTAGATTCCGCAGCAGGGCAGGAAGGTTATTCCAAAGCTCAGTGATTTTGAAGAAAAGAGATTTCCCTAATTTTTCAGACTAGATAATGCCTTTTAATGGGGGGAAAGATAGTTTAAGTTTTTGGGTGGATCTGGTAGTGTCAGGTCTCATAAGTTCCTTCAGCACATAATGGTTAAACACAAAATTAAAGTAAACAAAGCACACTGTATGCATCTCAACATTCATTCCTACTAGAACACCTGGCCTTGGTCACACATTCTGAATACAGATAACCCCTAAGCAAATACAGGACCACAAACTAAAAGAACTAATATACACAAATGAAACCCTAAGATGCCAGACTCTACATGCAGCACAACACCAGAGAAATAGAAAGAAATCAATTTCTTCCTGAACTGGATTTAAACCTGAAACCATTCTACTTCCAGGTTAAATCCCATTGGATGCAGGTCCGCCACTCAAAAATGAAACGCTGTTCTCAGTTCAATAATGCTTGAGATATATTGCCACCCGCAGGTAACTGTATTTGAATCAGTAATGTGTATTGAAGTTCCATTTCTGAGTGGCCCATCTCCATCCAGTGGGCTACCAGCAGTGTCTGTAAGCGGCCAGTACATATATTGCATAGGTGTTCCGCTATACGTATCTTAATCATACGTGTAGTATAATATTTTAAACAGGGGCAATCAGTATTAGATCTTAAATAAAACACCCGTTGACTTATGTCAGTGTGTATAGTGTCTGATATTTACAATAAACACAATGACCACATGGGCGATGACTGTGTCCTTCTTCCTCCCTATCTGGTCTATTCTTATATTTTAGCATCTCCCCCAAGTTATGTGACCTCTTAAATGTAAATTTGGGCCCTTGTTTCATAGTTTCATATACCCCCAATATTTGCCATAAGTTGCATCAGAGGAGAAGCCTTCGCCCACAGACACACGCGACTGCAGGCAGGCTCGGCCGGCTTGAGCAAGTTACTTTGGAAACTAATGTGCCGCGAAGGTAAGGGGGAGGGAGGGAGGTAGATTCAGCCGGTAGGTAGGAAGGAGGGGGCCGAACATGATTGGTGACAGCATGCATTCCCTCCCTTAACTGCGGGGACAGGGCCATTCACCGCTCCACTTTTTCCTTCCCCCACCACCATTTCGGCAGGTAACAGCCACCGTGTCATTCTCTATATTGGATTCAGGTTCAAGTTTTGAGTGGACTATTCATTGATATTCACTTTCTTCTTGCTGAGATACTCCATCATTGCTTCTCCTTTTCTGCTTAGGATAACTGTCCTACTAAAAGGTGAATCTTTTTCCCAATCCAGGTGTATGGCAGACTGGAACAAGTTTTCTTCCTCAAATCTCCCTGTCCTTGCTCCTGTAAAATATCTCCACAACCTAATGCTGCCACCACTATGCTTTACTATATACCAGGGGCACAAGCAAGCTGTGAGAAAGATGGCAGTCTGATTTCACAGCTCCTGGTCTATCCTGACAGAATCCTATATTTTCTTTGAATGGGGGAAGGACGCTAGTGGGCCATGAGAGAGAGAGCCTAATTTCACAGCTCCTGATCATTCCTGATAGAATCCTTTATTTTTCTTGAATAAAAGATAAGTATTCATCTTAAAATGCGTGCTTCACTTACATGCAGTCCATGTCTGTCAAAAACTTGAAGGTTGAAACCAGAATCAATCTGCTACCAGCTTTAAAAAGATCGAAGCATGAATAACAATCCCCAGTTAAAATGGCAGGTTACAAGGAAGACAAAATTTCACTACATTCACTAATGGATGAAATTCTCTTCCTCAAAGGAATTTTTCAAAACAACCATTGCATGCTTTTAGAACTAAAGGAAGAAAGCTCTAACATTAAAAAGCAGCTATTGCAAATGCAAACTAAATTGGATAGCCCAGAAACCAAATGCAATGCTAACTCTGAGACGATATTCTCCAACCAGCACAAAATGAAAGAAATATCACTACTTAGAAAAGACATGGAGGACTTAAAAAACCATTCCAAATACATACATTTTGGGAATTAAAGATGGCATGAAAGGTACGGATCTCAAACCTTTGTTGAAAGCTTTTTGCCAAAACTTCTGGATATCAAATTTGATACACCGCTCAAAATTGAACTTGCACACTGCATCCCTGAAGCAACAATATCACAGACCTTTTGTTCTAATACTATTCAGATACCCCCATGCTTTCCTTATCCTGCAAAAAGCAAAGATTAAAGCACCATTACAATTTGAGGGCATGAGAATTATGAATTTTCTAGACTTAAATAAACTTACAGTCCAGAAAAGGAAAACCATTTTGGTTCTCTGTGACCATCTGAAATCCCTGGTGCTCGATACAGCCTACTCAAGAAAAGGATCTGCGTGTCATCGTAGACATTACGATGACACCTTCCACCCAATGTGCGGTGGTGGCCAAGAAAGCAAACAGGATGCTAGGAATTATTTAAAAAGAGATGGTTAACAAGACTAAAAATGTTATAATGCCCCTGTATTGCTTCATGGTATGACCTCACCTGGAGTTTTGTGTTCAATTCTGGTCTCCTTTTCTCAAGAAAGATATAGCGGCACTATAAATGGTTCAAAGAAGAGCGACCAAGATGGTAAAGGGGATGGAACTCCTCTTGAGGAAAGACTAAAACGGTTAGGGCTCTTCAATTTGTAAAAGAGATGGCTGAGAGGCGATATGATTGAAGTCTACAAAATCCTGAGTGGAGTAGAATGGAACAGGTACAAATAGATCGATTTTTCACTCCGTCAAAAATTACAAAGACTGTGGGGTACTTTTATCAAGCCGCACTAGCGGGGTTAGCACGTCAGACATTTCATCACGCGCTAACCCCTGTGGCCGGCTAAAAAACTAACGCCTGCTCGATGCAGGCATTAGCGGCTAGTGCGGCAGGTGGTTTAACGCGCGGTATTACATGCGTTAAACCCCTACCGCAGCTTGATATAAAGGACCCCTGTGTCTCAGTTTGGAGCAGTGCATTTGCTTTTTGGAAACGCTGAAATTATTGGAATCATCATGTGAAAGCATCCAGCATTCAGATAAGTGATTGCCTTTACTTACTATCGTCTACTGTGCTGATTATTTTACACCATTGAAGTATATGTCATCCTGGCTCAATAATATTGAAAGCAGAGTGGTTCACACTGTTGGAGCAGGTATATAATTGAAACATTGTTACTATGTTCTAACGATATTGAATTATACTGAATATATTTTTTCTGCTAGGATACTTTGTTCGCTTGTTGGTTGTATTAATGAGAACAGAATGCTGCCACGATGGTTCTCTAACTCAGTGTTTTTCAACCTTTTTTGGGCAAAGGCACACTTGTTTCATGAAAAAAATCACGAGGCACACCACCATTAGAAAATGTTAAAAAATTTAACTCTGTGCCTATATTGACTATATATAAAGTAATTCACTTGAGTGCCACCGCCGCCATCGGGAACAGGCCGGCGCCAAGTTCTCCCTGCTTCTCTTCCCCGCGGGGCCGACCAACTCTCGCCACCCGTCGTCAATTCTAACGTCGGAGAGGACGTTCTAGGCCAGCCAGGCAGCGATTGGCTGGCCCAGAACGTCCTCTCCGACATCAGAATTGACGCGAGTGGCGAGAGTTGGCCGGCCCCACAGGGAAAAGCAGGGAGAACTTGGCGCCGGCCTGTTCCCGATGGCGGCGGTGGCACTCAAGTGGCTAAAGAGCCGCAGTTTTCCGGCCTAGGGACAACACTGGAGGGTGGCCAGCTGTGCACCCCTTTGGGACGTAAACCCGGGGTGGGGCAGACCGCCCCCCCCACCCTGGTATGCCACTATCTGTACCTCACTCCCTCCCTATGACCAAAAATTCTCCTTTCTTCTATTCCCCGTGTACACAACCATCTCTTTCCCTCCCTTCCTCTCTCCAAAGTCCATGCCTTCTGTGTCCAAACACTCATTCCCTCCCCCACCTCAGCATCTCTTTCCCTCCCTTCCTCTCTCCCAAGTCCATTTCTTCTGTGTCCAAAAACGCATTCCCTCCCCCACCTCAGCATCTCTTTCCCTCCCTTCCTCTCTCCCAAGTCCATTTCTTCTGTGTCCAAAAACGCATTCCCTCCCCCACCTCAGCATCTTTCCCTCCCTTCCTCTCTCCCAAGTCCATGCCTTCTGTGTCCAAAAACCCATTCCCTCCCCCACCTCAGCATCTCTTTCCCTCCCTTCCTCTCTCCCAAGTTCATGCCTTGTGTCTAAAACGCACTCCCTCCCCCCTTTTGTGTTCTGTGTTTGCCTCCCAGCCCATCTTTGCAACTTTCTCAGCAAAACGAAGCTCAAGCCGCGAGGCTTGTCTTCTGCTTGCTGCCTGCCCTGCCGCGCACAAATAGCCGACCGGAAGTATTCTCCGACGTCAGCGCTGACGTCGGAGGGCAGGCTTTGCTTAAGCCCTCCCTCCGACGTCAGCGCTGACATCGGGGAACGCTTGCGATCGGCTATATGTTAGCTGCAGGGCAGGCAGGAACAGAAGACGAGCCTCGCGGCTCGAGATGTATTGAACTCCACGGGTCCCTCGTCCAGCTCTCTCCTGTCCACGTGGGGCGGACCGCCCCTCTCCCTAGACTGGTGGTACTGCCCTGATGGCGGCCCTGACCGTACGGCACACCAGGCAACATCTCGCGGCACACTAGTGTGCCGCGGAACAACGGTTGAAAAACACTGCTCTAACTCATTGGCCTTTATTCATATTATGACCGGTGTGTGGGGATACTGAGCACATTCTTTAAAATATTATTTTTAATTTTTAGATGTTTATTTAAATATCTTATGAAGTTATCATCGCACCCACCAACCGAGAGTTAAGTAAGATTGTATCACATTGTAATGCTTAGGGTGATGGATAGAAACTTAAGAAGTGCGGTGATGGTTCCTTACATCTCTTGCTTCCAGCATGTAAAAGTTTTATGGTTCTGAGCACTTTTTTCACTTTTTCTATATCTAAAATATATATTTGTTAAGTATATTTTGAATTATTTTTGTAGTCCTGGTTTTGGGATTATTCCACAAACCTCTGAACATATACATGAGGTAATGAGTAAAAGAAGTCATTAACAATAATCATTACAAGGACAAATGCTGCTGTGCTGATTAAAATAATTACATTATATTACATTAGTGATTTCTATTCCGCCATTACCTTGTGGTTCAAGGCGGATTACATCCAAACTAAAACAAAAATTACATTTCAACTTTGAAGTAATAGATTAAACGATGAGATAAAATTTTAAGGGAGAATTATGGGTTTTAGATAATGTTTGGTAACTAGAAAAATTAGAGAGTACTAAGGGTTTATAGAGTGTTGGATGTTGGGTTAGGATTGTTGTGCTGGATAGGTAAGAACATAAGAACATAAGAACATAAGAAGTTGCCTCCGCTGAGGCAGACCAGAGGTCCATCTCGCCCAGCGGTCCGCTCCCGCGGCGGCCCATCAGGCCCTTTTGCCTGAGCAGTGGTCCCTGACTAGCTTTATAACCTATCTCTACTCCTATTCCTGTAATTTACCTCTACTCCTATCCCTATAACCCATCTCTACACTTATCTATACCCCTCAATCCCTTTGTCCTCTAGGAACCTATCCAAGCCTTCCTTGAAGCCCTGTACAGTGCTCCTATCTACCACAGCCTCTGGAAGCACATTCCATGTATCCACCACCCTCTGGGTGAAAAAGAATTTCCTAGCGTTTGTTTTAAACCTGTCCCCTTTCAATTTCTCCGAGTGCCCCCTTGTACTTGTGGTCCCCTTTAGTTTGAAAAATCTGTCCCTGTCTACTTTCTCTATGCCTTTCAGGATCTTGAAGGTTTCTATCATGTCTCCCCTAAGTCTCCGCTTTTCCAGGGAGAACAGTCCTAACTGTTTCAATCTGTCAGTATATGAGAGATTCTCCATACCCTTTATCAGCTTAGTTGCTCTTCTCTGGACACCCTCAAGTACCGCCATGTCCTTTTTGAGGTACGGCGACCAGTACTGGACACAGTATTCCAGATGTGGCCGCACCATTGCACGATATAGTGGCAGGATGACTTCCTTCGACCTGGTGGTGATACCCTTTTTAATGATACCCAACATTTTGTTTGCTTTCTTCGAGGCTGCGGCGCACTGCGCTGACGCCTTCAGTGTTGTGTCAACCATCACTCCCAGGTCTCTTTCAAGGTTACTTACCCCAAGTAGTGATCCCCCCATTTTGTAGCTGAACATCGGGTTTTTCTTCCCCATATGCAAGACCTTGCATTTCCCTATGTTGAAGCTCATTTGCCACTTTTTGGCCCACTCTTCCAGTGTCGTTAGATCCTTTTGGAGATCTTCGCAGTCTTCCATGGTTTTAACCCTGCTGTATAGTTTGGTGTCATCCGCAAATTTAATGACCTCACATTTTGTTCCCACCTCTAGGTCGTTTATGTAGACATTGAACAGGAGCGGTCCCAGCACTGACCCCTGCGGAACCCCACTCGTGACCCATTTCCAGTCTGAGTAGTGCCCCTTTATTCCAACCCTCTGCTTCCTGTCCGTATTTAACGTGTTTTTTGAAGAGTATGGTTTTAATTTCTTTCTTGAAGGTTTTGTAATCTGTGAAGATAACAGAGTGGTGAGTTGTTTGTCTAACTTAGCTGCTTTGGAGGCTATTAGGTTGTCAAAGTTTTTTTCGTTTGACATTTTTGGATGGTGGGTAATAGAATAGTGAATGTGTTCTTCTGTGTCTGATTGAGGAGGATTGATTTAGTCTGTTATTCCAGTAAGTTGGGCTTTGTAAAGTAAGCAGTAGAATTTGAAGTTCACTCTCGCTTCTATTGGAAGCCAATGCGAGTCATGGTATGCCTCTTGTGATATGGTCATATTTTTTTTAGTGAATATACAAGTCTCAGGGCTGTATTCTGCACCATCTGCAATTGCTTCATCATGGTCGCGGGACATGGTAGGTATAGTATGTTGCCGCATTCTCATTTTTCATCCACACTTCTAGCCGTTAACATATGTTGAAATGTGAACAAAATAATGTGTTGCCAATATTCTGGAAAGGACTATCTATATAAATACCGACAGACCCTCAAATCATGTCATTTTAAGAGCAAAAAAGTAAACTGCTGATGATAATGGTGTAAGTGGCCTTACAAACAAACAGGTAAGGGAAGGATACTTGCCTCAAGTTATGTCAAACCAAACAAAAAAGGCGTGAGATGTCATAAAACAACCAAGGAGTATATTTATTAACACAAAACAGTCCTAGTAGGTTTACTTATTTATAGCACAGAGTCAGTGTCCCGACTAGGATCCCAGTTTTGGATGTCTGGAATGCCTTCTCCAGGGGACTGAATAAGTAAACTAAAAATAAAATGACATAGACATAAATACAAATCTTAAAAACAATAAAATCATAAAAAAATATAAATAACCAGAAACATTATATATAAACAAATCATAACATGATAAATGAATAACCAAAGCATCATATAAATAAATCATGTAAATGAGTCATAAAAAGTCATATAAACAAATCATGACATAAAATATCATATACATAAGTCATGTGAATGAATCATAAGAAGATAAATAGAGATATAATAATAAATAATGAACCTTAAATAAGTGGTGTTCCAGTGATGACAGCATGGCAGAGAATGCTAAAATTACATATTAAAAATGCCAAACTCAAGAAAAAACCCCAAGAAAACCATAAAAATAAAAAGAATCACATGGTGATATAGATATATCAATTTGTAGAAATATTAAAAAATTAGAATGACAAAATAAATATGATACTGAAATGAAAAGTTTTTCTGGTACGAAAAGAAAAACTTTTGGCATGAACTTATGGGCAGAATTTTAGTAAAGTTCCACTTACTTTTGAAGGTATTAACCTACGCAAAACTCAGTCACTATCCATCACTATCAGACATTACATGTGGAACATATTTTGAAATTTTGATTAAATAAAAAGTATCACAATCTGTAAAGAATCCAATTTTCTTCTGAATAAATAGGGCTGCTGGAATTTTGTATTGTAAAATTAAAGCAGAAACTGTTACAATGCACTAATCCCTTTTCTTCTGTAAAACAGGCTTTGTGGCAGCAAAATTGTCATATTAGCAATGTGCCGGTGTCATTTGCAATTTGGGATTGTATTCAAGGTCATTCAGAACCTAGATAAACCTCCCCTGCAATAATAGAGACAAAGTAGTATCTTCATCATCACTGCAGCTTTCTTTCAACTGATCCATGCTTTGTTACTCAGGGACATGCAGAAGCAGCAGCCACAGCCTGGGTTTTATGGCCTCGGGGCTAAAATATCAACTCTCAGGAAACTGCATCAGTGCAGACAAAAAGAAATTAAAACCAGCCCCCAAAAGTAATAAAGACAAGGAACAATCCAATACCATGTAAAATTTAAAAAAAAATCATTTTGATGGCCTTCAGTGGGAAATAATTATGGCAAAGAGGTGGAAAAGACAGCATGCTATATTTTGGCAGAAATCTGTCCTGCATTAATTTAGGACTCCTTTTACAAAGGTGTGCTAGTGGTTTTAGTGCGCGCTTAGCACGCGCTAAAATACCGCAGGCACTAGCCGCTACCGCCTCCTTTTAAGCAGGCGATAATTTTTCAGCTAGCGCATGCTAATCCTAGTGTAATTATTTGAAAAAGGAGCCCTTAGTTTTGATATTAAGAAGAACATTCCAGTGATATTTAAACACAGGCACAAGTTACTTAAGAAAGTGGAACATGGGCAAAAAAGGTAGACACCCTAAAGACCAAAACTTATACCTAGCTCATTTTTCAAAAATATAAGATAGATGTTTGGCAGCTTTGAAAATGGACATTTTTCCTGCTGGGTTTGTGGACGTCTTGCACAAAACATCCAACCTCAGATGTAGGCACATTTTTGATTATGCCCCTCCATATATATGGAGTTATCAGGGGACTTTATTGAAAAATAAAACAAAATTTTTTTGAAAACCCTTTTCTTTCCTACTGAGGTAGATAAATTTCTGAACACCCCTCATATCTTTGTTTTGTCGCCACCACTGCTGCTGCTATCAGACGCTTTCCCATTACCATAGGAATGCCGTGAGGACAGTTCCCATTCCTGTTGCACTACCGTGGAATGGTCTACCATTCCTGGAGGATTTTTCAGGGTTCTTCCCATTACCACAGTAACCTCAGTATTGCTGCAGTTATGGTTCCTGTGTCACTCTCTACTACAGAAACAAGCGTATGGAGAAAGAAAGAGAAGTCACAGATCCAGAATTAAAAGCTAAGACTCAGGAAATCCTGTTTCAAAACAGTGACAGAGAACAGAAGGCCAGAGAGTTTAAGCTGTTTGAAGCCTATGACAGAGGAGGTTTCCCACTGCTTCCTGAACTGAAGGAGGCAAAGGAGATCAGCTAGTGTACAGAGGAACAATGGGAGAATTCCTTAGCTAAGGTTAGCTAGTCACATGAGTGTGGAACTTCAGGTGGAAAAGCTGTGCTGCAAGGAAGCCCAGCTTAAAGGAGAATACCATATACTGGTGGAGAAGCAAGTCAATTGTTTGCAAGAGTGAAAGAATAAGTAAATTGCAGGTTTCAAGAACTGCAAGGACCATTGAAGAGGAGTGTTCCAGCTGACCAATTCAGAAAAATAAAGTACTGACTGAGGAACTTAAGCTACTAGAAGCCAGGGATGAAGAGCTGGCATGGTAGCAACAAGAGGTCCAGAAGTTGAACGACCAAGTTAGCCTATTGACAGTCCAGGCCGAAGTAGAGGCTGCAGAAGCTGAGATGAAGCAGCTGCAGCAGCAAGAATTGTCAGCAGCAGTGTCACAATGGCAAAATACTGAGTTGCAGGGACAGCAAACTGGAGTCCGGCAGAGCCAGAAGGATCTGCAAGCAGGGCCACATGTGTTACAGGACCTGAATGCCATGCTCCAGAGTAAAGTCCAGTTAGTTAGCCTCCTGGAGGAGCCTGCCAGAGAGAGAGTGAGCAGTCCAGTAAGAATTTACCAGGCTGGCAGAAGTGAATGGATTGTTGACCCAGCAGATGGTAGAAATGGAAGAGAAGATGTGCACAGAGTAAATCAATGTGAGGAGCACTAAGAGGAAAAGGCAGTACTGGAAAGTAGATTGGAGACAATACAAGACCAATTGATCCAGACAGAAGTTTTCAGAAGTACAACTTTGAAAGAGGAGGAGGTTTCATCAACAGACTCCTATCATATCAAGCCACCTCCAGAGACCCAGAACTAAACCAACTGGTCAGAGTATCAACCAGCTACATGCACTTTAAAAAGTTCCTAAAAACACATATTTTCTCTAAATTTGGCAATCTTTCTTAAGACACCTTCGAATGTTACTCCAATACTATATTGCAACATGCAAACTCTGTTCAGTTCTGTCTCTTCCACCTACTCATCTACCAACCTCATTATTTTCATTGCTATCTGCTTAGCCATACCATGAATAACTCGATGATTTTGATCAGCTCAACCTCCTTGTCAATATACACTGTTCCCCCTTGTAAACCCCACTGTCACCCCTCCTACCTAGATATGTTGTAGCTCTCTGACTGGTCAGTTTAAAATGCATAAAACTGAAAGGCTTTTGCGATATATAAATAAAAAATTTTGTTATGCTATATAGATACTCAGCTCAAGAAAGCTTCTCAAACAAGGATTTTGGCTGGAGAACCAACTGAGAGAAACCATAAGAAGAGGGAAGGAGAAGCAATGGAAGCACAGTGCTCAAACTCAGGCCCTATCCAGGGAGATGTCTCTACAGGTTGAAGACTTAAAGAGGCAACTGGAGGAAGAGTCAGGCATCACGAAGGGCATGACAGGTACCTTACAAATTGCCAGCTGAGAGCTTGAGAGGGTTTGTTTGCAATTTGAGTCATAGACTATGAATGGACACCAGAAGGTACTAGTCTGAGAAATTTCTGAAGTAGAGAAATGAGTGTCAGTGGAGGAGTAGTCAAATGGTTAGTGCAGTGGGCTTTGATCCTGGTGATCTGAGTTTGCTTCCCACTGCAGCTCCTTGCTTAACCTTCCATTGCTCCAGGTACAAAAAGATTGTGGAGCCCACTAGGGACAGAGAAAGTACCTGCATATAATGTGTACAGTGCTGTTAATGTCTAGTAGTCCTATAGAAATTAGTAGTAGTGCCAAGTGTATGGCTGGAAGCAAAAGTGCTACACTGCACAGAGAGTGGCCTGACCAGCAGTGAGAAGGAGAGTCAATATAGTGTTATAAGAACATAAGAATAACCTTACTGGATCAGACCAATGGTCCATCTAGCCCAGTAGCTCACCTTCACAGTTGCCAATCCAGGTCACTAGTACCTCGCAAAAACCCAAATAGTAGCAACATTCCATGCACTGATCCAGGGCAAGCAGTGACTTCTCCCATGTATATCTCAATAACAGACTATGGACATTTCCTCCAGGTAATTGTCCAAAATTTCTTAAAACCAGCTATGTTAACCACTCTTACCACAACCTCTGCCAATGCATTCCAGAGCTTAAGGGGCTCATAATCGAAGCTTAAACATGTCTAAAAACCCGCTCAAGTCGGCACTTGGACAACCCAACGGACAGGTCGTCCAAGTGCCAATAATTGATTTTCTGGATGTGTCGTGGAACTTTTAAGGCCTCTGAATCCTGCTGTGCACCCAGAGCTAAATTAGGTATATCTGGAGGAGTGGTGTGGGCAGAATGTGGGTGGGATGAGGGCCGACCTAGATTTAGTCGCATTGCAGGGATAATTGAAGATTTTACTAAACATCCTGGCTGAAACTTATACATAGTGAGTTAGATGATGTAAAAACAGGTATAAGTGCCAAAAAGGTATCCAAAGTGACTAGATAACCACTGCAGAGGCAATGTAAAGACCCATACACATTCCCCCAGTGCTCACTGACCCCTACAAAGATCAGAATAAAAAAGTACATACTTGTCTCCAGAATATTAGCACATGATCTAGGAAAGCCTAGTAGAGCTGGACAGAGGTGTCTTAAATAGCCTGGGAGGGGGAGGGGGGGGGCTAGTGAACCATAGAGAGGAGGACCCAGGCCCATAAGCTACTCTAAATGCTACATTTATGGTGGAACATGTGCGCCCACCAACCTTCTCCCCAAAACCTACTCTTACTGCCATATAGGTGCCACCTGCAGCCATAAGGGCTATTGGGATTGTAGACAGGTGGAGGTGCTTTGGGGGGGCTCACAATAACCTATAAAGGAGTTCTGGTGAGATGTTTATGTGGCACCCTTTTTGTGAAGTTCACAGCAGTGCCCTGTAAAGTGGCCCACTGCTCTGTTGCCATGTCTGGGTGGCCAGTCCATTACAAGATTGGCCCCTCCCATGCCTAAATGGTCTTGTTCTGAACGTTTGGAACTTGGACAAAATTGTGATAAAAAATGTGATATAAAGATAGACATACTGGCGGACTGGACAAAGAATAGCCTGGATGTTCAGATAGGTGATTTTCGCAAAAAAAAAAAAAAAAAGCCGGATCATCCATTTTTTTTGTCAAGTTTAACATGTGAAAGGCCAATCTGGTATTATTTGATGAATGTCTTTGAGCAACGAACCCCGTTTGGTGCATACCAATAATATAAGGGAGAGCCTTGGCCAGACGTAAAGCCAATAACTTAGCTAACAATTTTCCATCCACATTAATCAAAGAAATAGGCCTGTAATTTGAAACCAACATAGGATCTTTATTTAGCTTTGGCAAAACAATTGTTAAAGATTCAGCCATAGTACCTGTAATGCAACCTTTAATCAGTTGAGCCTGATATAATTTCAATAAATGTGGTAATAGGGTAATTTGGAATGATTTATAGAACTCTCCAGTGAAACCATCCCCACCTGGAGCAGATCCAACTCTAAGGAACTTCAACGCTGTTTGTAGTTCTTTCAATGAAATAGAAGCCTCAGGATTTCCTTTTATATGATTGGGAATTTTTGGTCCCTTGAGTAATTTTAAGAACTCTGAACCCTCCATTTCTTTATTTGGATAAGATTCGGAAGAATACAAAGCTTTATAAAAATTCATTGTTTTAATATATGTCCAACTTGAGAATGAGCTTTACCCCTCTCATCTTTAATAGCTACAATATTTACTTTATTTTTTTTTTTTATAACACTGCGGAGTTCCTAACTTTAATCTCTGACCTTTCTCTAACACCACTATTCTCTTTGCCTACTCACTCTGCCGGACAAACTATTGACATGATATTTAGTCCAACAGCTATTAGCCATCTCTTTCAAAACCTCCAAATTCACTCTCTCCCTTGGTCAGATCATGTTCTTATCAATCTTCAACTAAACTTCTTCACTCAACCATCTAGTACCCTACAGAACACCTATATTAGTAGAAATATCAACAAAATTACATCTTCTGCTATCCAGGATTCCTTTAATCTGAAATTACAAGACTTCACAAATCTCACAATAGAAGAACAATCCTCCCTTTGAAACACTACAACACAATCTCTAATGGACCTTCTTGCCCCCCCCCCCCAGGAAAGATCATCAAAACTACAACCAAAAAAGAAACCATGGTATAATGAAAAACTTCTCCTCCACTGACAACTTCATTCTACTGAGCATAAATAGCACCAAATCCGGTCAAACAACTCCCTTCTTCTATATAAAGAAAAGGCCACTCAATACAAATCTGCTATACAACAAATCAAAAAAGAATACTACAGCCCACAACTCTTCAGCACTCTTCAGTATAGTTCGATCACTATCTCCATATTCCAATAAGAAACCTCCTCCTCTATCCAAACAACCACCTGCTTCTGAACTCGCACTTTTCTTTGACAAGAAAATTATGGAAATTAGATCAAACCTAGGACAATCCACTCTTGCAGTACCCCAAGATTCCACTGACCAGATAAATTGTCTATCTTTCAGTACTTTTTCTAACTTCAGACTTCCATCTTTAACAAACCTTTTCAAAGTCTTTCAGTCAATAAATGCTCCCATCAATCCAACAGAAAGCATTCCTCCCTTAACTCTCAAGAAATTCTTTTCTTTCTTTGGTCCATTTTTATTGAAAATGGTAAATAAAAGTCTTACCATTAATCTCCCTAAAGCCTGGAAATCAGCCCTGGTCTTCCTAAAACTAAAAATCCAAAATCTAGACACAACATTACCAGCAAACTTCCATCCCATTGCTAACCTTCCTCTCATTTCTAAACTAACAGAGAAAATAGTACATAACCAGCTTGCCAAATTTATTGACAAAACCAATGCGCTACACCCACATCAAACTGGCTTTCGCTCTAATTACTCTACTGAATTATCTTTACTAGGTCTCATCACTACTATACATTACTGTCCTTCATATCTCTCTTGACCTGTCTGCAGCATTCGATACTGTTGATCACTTTCTTCTTATTGATCACCTTAGAAACTGTGGCATCATAGGCTCATCCCTTTCATGGTACACCTCTTACTTTAATGAATGTAATTTCAAAGTTCACTCAAAGGAGGAAACCTCACCACCTATAGTTCAAACATGGCATCCCACAAGGCTCTATTCTCTCTCCTTTACTATTTAATATCTTTATTTCTCCTCTCCTCACTCTAGCTCAGTCTACTATGGCGGTATAGAAGAATAAAGTTATTATTATTATTATTGGTTTCACGATTTTCGCATATGCAGACGACATTCAACTACTTCACCCCATTGATTCCTCAAACATATCTGAAATACAAGAAATCAACACTAAACTGGACAAAATCAGTGATTGGCTTCACGCAAACAAACTCTCCCTCAATATCAATAAATCCTGTGGTTTACTTTTCCCAACCAAGAACAATGAAATAATAACAGGAAAGATTCTCATCAAATCTTACCCTGTGAAAATGGAAACAAAAATAAAACTACTTGGTGTAATCATAGACAAAGATTTAACTTTTCATGATCAGATTAGTTCAGTGGTAAAAATCTGCTTTTATAAACTCCGGCTTATTCGCTCTCTAACTTCTATTCTCGAAACCAAAGCTATCACAACTCTTGTTCATTCATTAGTTATTTCTCATCTTGATTACTACAATTCTTTTTATAACGGAATTTCCCAAAAAGAATTATGACATCTACAGCTCATTCAAAACACGGCAATAAAACTCATACATAAGTTAGGGAAATATGATCATGTTACTCCCCTTCTGAAAGAAGCCCACTGGCTACCTGTCACACACCGCATTACCTATAAAACACTTATGCTAGTCTTTAAAATCAAACTCTCACGTCTTCCACCCTTTCTGGACAAACTCTTCATCCCTTTTTGCCCCTCTCGGACTCTCAGATCAGCAGATCAGAACCTACTATCTGTTCCTTCTATTAAAGAATTTTATTACACCAGGAAATCCAATTTCTCTGTAGTCGCCCCAACTTTATGGAATGCCTTGCAATCCCAACTTTGCCACGAAAATCTCCTTGATAAATTCAAGACTAAACTAAAACGTTCTTATTTCAAGATGCATTCCACAGCTCCTAAGCCTGCCAACCGCTTTTAAGAAGCGACCCTATCCCTAATGTTTTAGCCCTCTTCCTCTCTTTTCTCTTTAACTCAAATTTTTTTTTCTCTCTCCTAACAATGTAACTACCCCCCTTTCTTTCTCAAACCCCACTCTCATGTTTGTTATTGTACAACGTCTTTAATGTTCACTTCCCCCCCTTTTATAAGTATTATTTTAATTCTTTATTTTATCATATCATTGTAAACCGGCTAGATACTTGTTGATGGTCGATATATTAAAAATAATAAAACTTGAAACTAATACTCTTCCCGCCTTATTCGAGTTTCCATAATACAGAGCCTGCTGAGAAAACAATTCTTTCCTAGCCAGTTGAGAGGAAATCTCATTGTATTTATATTTAGCTTTTAAAAGAGCTTGTAAAGTAGATTGTTCCCATTTTAAGGCCAATTGTGACTCCAAGTCTTTAATATTTTGTTCCAGATCAGTAAATTCCTTTTTAAGTTGTTTCCTAATATGTATCGAATAGGAGATTATTTGCCTCCTCATGGTAGCTTTGAAAAACATCCCACAAGGTTTCTAATAAGATTTCCTCAGAGGTATTAATTTGAAAATATTCATTCATTTGGAATTCTTCAAGAAAATTTGAATCTGCAAGCAATGCATTATTAAATCTCCATACAGGTCTACTGGAATCTTGATCAGCAAACTTAAATTCAATCCAAACGCCACCATAATCAGACAAAATAATTGAATCTATAGCGGCCTTTGTTACCTGCTGTACCAATTTATCAGATACAAAAACATAATCAATTTGTGAAAAAGATTTATGAACATGGGAGCAAAAAGAAAACTCCCGATCATTAAAATGGAGAATCCGCCAAATATCTTTAAGTGCACAAGATGTTACCAAATTATCTAACCCTAATGATTTTATTATTCTACTTGGTTTCTTGTCCAATAATAGATCCATCACAGCATTAAAGTCCCCCGCCACAACTACATTAGAAGCAGCTGTTGAAGAGCCTTGAAAAATTCAGCCTGATTTGAGTTGGGGCATAGATATTAAGAAGTGCCAAAGTATTTTCCCCTAAACTCATGTCTACATGGACCCATCTACCTAAGGGATCAGCAGAATTCAATTAAAATGTGGCTAAGCATTTACTATTGACTAAAATAGCCCTCCAGCCTTCTTACCTACAGCAGGGGCAAACAAGCATTTACTAACTCAACCCCCTTCCAGCTTTTTGGATTCCATGGCATTTAAGTGTGTCTCTTGAATGTAATATATATCAGCATCCTGTTTCTTTAAAAAGTTAAGTGTTTTTTTCCTCTAAATTGGGTGATTGAGACCATAAACATTTAGTGAAAATTTTTTAAAGGATATTGTAAATGATTTTTAATAACATTAAAAGTATAAATCCCTTCCTATAATAAAACATACTAATAAATAATTCCCTATACACATCCAGGACCCCACCTAATCCACACACACCCCCTCCCCTTACCCTAAAATAAATCATGTAAGCTTGGATATGGATTGAATAGGCACACAAAATCACATTTCTCCCCACCCCTCAATCCATTTTAAACACTACATCCCCACTTCTCATTTCATATTAAATTAATCAAATTATAAGTACAGCCTATATTACCCCAATTCATATGCAATATTCAATATTATTTATATATCCATATAACCTTTCTTAAAAGAAGTTAAAAACCCTGTTTCATCACACACACCCAATACCCCTATACTATAAAGGATATCCATTCCCTCTACAGATTAATTATAGAACAGAAATAATCAATCATTAATCTTTCCCTAATATTTCCACAACCCAAATTACATTGAACTCATTTATATTTAGACAAAATTATTACTAAACCTTAAATCAGTTCTAAAATTGATTAATAATATTGAGCAGTATTATTGCGGTATACAAAAATAAAGTTATTATTATTATTAATAATAAGTTATTGTTAATAACACATCCTATCTACCATCATGTAGATTGAAACCTAACAAATATAAATTTCATTAAAATAAATTAATAGAAATTAAACTTTCTTGTTCCCAAATAAAATACAATACAATACATTAAGACTCCCCTCCTCCTATACTAATCAGCTCTCATACTGCTGACAGGAAGAGAGAGAGAAAAATATATATATACATACATACATACATATGTATATACATACATCTCTCTACAAATTAAAGCTTCATGACCCTTATTTTGTTTCACAAAATTCAATCTGGAGACTGTGGGGATAATAATAAAAAATAAAAAACCGTCTAAAAAGTGTCCTAAATGGCTACTTGGACGATCAAAAAGCCTGATCGTCCAAGTACCCATAACCAAAGCTGGTTTTTAGACCTAAAACCAGCATAGGCCTTTCCCCTGCCTCTAAACGCACAGAGAGAAAAGAGGCGTGTTTAGAGGAGGGGAAAGGGCGGGCAGTGGGCGGGAGGTGGGCCGACCTACACCTAGGCGTACAACAGGTATAACCAATACAGTTTAGTCGGCACTTAGACCTTTTTCACTTAGACGAAATAAAACCAGGTCTAAGTGCCGAAAAAGGGGCCGCTGAGCTGATGGCCGCTGGCGCCATCAGTTCAGCGGCCTGGCAACCTAACCATCACAGCAGGAGAGATGCCTCCTCTCCCTTACTGCAATGCCATCACTCCTCTACCCGAACTGCCGCGGGTCGCGGCAGTTCGGGTAGAGGAGTGATGGCATCGCGGTAGGGGAGATGAGGCAACTCTCCTGCCATGATGCATCACTATCCCCCCACACAACATTGGGGCAAGAGGGAGCTCAAGCCCTCTTGCTCCAGCCAACCGCAGCACCCCCGACATATCGGGGCAAGAGGGAGCCCAAGCCCTCTTGCCCCCCGACTCCCAAGCTCTCCTGGCCCAGACGATCCTGCCCCCCCGACTCGTTCGTGCCAGGAGGGAGCCCAAGCCCTCCTGGCCCAGCCGATCCTCTACCCCCACCCCCACTACATTACGGGCAGGAGGGATCTCAGGCCCTCCTGCCCTCGATGAACCCCCCTCCCCCCAACATCTGCCCCCCCCCAGAACCCCCAATCGGCCCCCCTCCCAGCTGACCCGCGACCCCCTGGCCGATCCCCCACCCCCACCCCCCTTCCCCGTACCTTTAGGTAAGTTGGCCGGACAGACGGGTGCCAAACCCGTCCGTCCGGCAGGCAGTTCTCCGACAAATGGGGCCGGATTGGCCCAGCCTAACCAAAGCCCCGCCTACTGGTGGGGCCTAAGGCACCTGGGACAATCAGAATAGGCTTTAGGCTTCCTTTGAATTTGTCTAGATTACTTTCAGCCCTTAAATGGGTAGGTAAAGAGTTAATTATTAAATGAGACTCGACATATACATGTTTTGGCCAGAGTGGCCTGCCTCAGGAGTCTTGCAAATCATGCAGTAAAATAAAATCAGGTTCACATAAAGGTGTTTACTTGATCATCCATTGGCAACTAAAAAAACATTTAATTTCACCAGTCTGCTTTGGACATTTCCACTCCTTTGTGTGTGTTTTTGTGATTGTGGATTTGACTCTCCTGTGTTACACTACACTATTTGTAAAATGAGTTGCAGTAGTCATGCTTAGATAGGATAAGGAAATGAATCAGAATATTGAGAGAATGAGGGTCCAGAATTTTAGCTAACGATCTATTCATTCTAAGTTTAAAGAAGCAATTTTTACTACTGCACTAATTTGGGACCTGTAAGAAAGTTTACTGGATGTGGCTCCTGATCCAAGATGGCCGCTGATGCAAGTCGCTGAACAGACGCTGAAGCGGACTACAATTGATAGCTCATTTTGGAGCTTTTCTTTGACTATACTTTCCCTGACATGCCGAAAAGAAGGGGAAGAAGCACTGGCGGAGCCTCACAGCACTCCGGAACACCTACCTCTGGCAATATTGAAGCATTGCTTCGGCGAATGCAGGGCATCATGACGCCGTCGGGAGTATCATAGTTAGAGACACTCCAGGTAAGCGGAATGGAGGCGTCTCAGTGAAGTTTGGAGACCACGCTAAGCCCCGACGTTAGACCTCCTCCTTTGCACCCCCGAGCAACTAGCTCCCCAGAGGTTGAGAACCTACCGGAAGTCGTGATGTGTTCTCCCCTGGAGGCTGTACGGAGCTGTGTGGGGAAAGCCGACTCAGGCTCACAGGCTCATCAGGAGAGCCTGAGTATGGACGGGGCTGCTGTAACACCAGAATCTGGACCTACCCAGGCAGATGGAAGCGGAGGAGAGTTGTCAGCTGGTGAGCATAGGCTTTTATATACTCATTTGCAATGTCCTATTATAGTTAAACCCTAAGAAGTTATTATGGACGCTTTGGGAGACCTGGTGGCCAACTTGGTAAAAACAATGAATATTCAGCAAGTGCAAGTGGAGGGGAAAATAAAAGATCAAGAAAAGGAAATTACCTTAATAAAACAAGATATTGGTGACTCTAAGATATCTATAGACAGCATTAAAAATGAATTAAAATCTTCCAAACATCTTCAAGAAACTTTAATTAAGGATAATGTGAATTTAAGAAAGAAGATTGAAACATTTGAAAATTTTTCAAGAGGTAACAATATCAGACTGATTAATTTTCCACAAATTACAACAATCACTTCTCATGAGATGTTAAAATGATACCTGGTGGAAATATTGGAAGTTCCTGAAGGTTCATTACCTCCATTTACACAGGTTTACTACTTACCCAAGAAAAATCAAATTCAACAACAGGAAAATAGCCAAGGGCCAATAGATGTATCAGCTTTACTGGAATTATCAGACAGAGAAATGGCTACTCCTGCAACAATGGTGGCAACTTTAGTCCTAACGATGGACAAAAACTGGATTTTGAGACTTTTCTTTAAAAATAGAGTGAAAGAATTCTTGGGATTTAAGATACAAATGTTCCCAGACTTGGCTAGGGACACACAAAAGCGAAGAAAATAATTTCTTATGTTAAAACCGGGAATTATAGCTCTTGGAGCAACTTTTTACCTCCGTTACCTTTGCAAATGTATTATACAATATAATTCACAAAAATATTACATTACATTATATTACATTAGGGATTTCTATTCCGCCATTACCTTGCAGTTCAAGGCGGATTACAAAAGAATTGTCCAAGATTTATTACAACAAGAACTTACAAAAAAAAAAAAAAAAAATTGGTAATTTTCAAAAAGAATGAGAAATGGGTAAGGTTATTTGTTTGGGGTAGTTGGCTTTAGTGAGAGGTGGAGTTTTCTTGAAGAGTATGGTCTTTATTTCTTTTCTAAAAGTCTTGTAGTCGAGGGATGCCGTCAGTAGATTGGCGATTTGGTTGTCTAGTTTGGCTGCTTGAGTGGCCAGGAGGCCATCATATAGTTTTTTCCGTTTGACCTCCTTAATTGGGGGGTATGAGAATGGGGTGTGAGTTTTCCTATGTCTGGTTGCGGTGTTGTGGATGAGGCGGTTATTCAGATAGTTTGGACTGTCTCCGTATAAAGTCTTAAATAGTAGGCAGTAGAATTTAAATTGTATTCTTGCTGGGATGCGATTGGAGATATGCTTCTGTAATGTGATCATGTTTCTTTAATGAGTAGATGAGTCTTAGTGCTGTGTTTTGGATAGTTTGTAGTTGTTTTGTTATGGATGTAGGGCATGGGAGGTAGAGGATATTACAGTAGTCAAGTAGGCCTAGTATTAAGGACTGAACTATGAGCTGGAATTGAGTTTTCTCGAAGAATTTCCGAATTTGTCTTAAGTTTCTCATGACTAAGAATGACTTTTGTATTGTTTTATTGATTTGCGGTTGCATGGTGCAGCATCTGTCGATAGTTATTCCTAGCAGTTTTAGAGTGGTTTGTATGGGGTAGTTGATTGCGTTGATTTCAATGTTGGTTATGGTTGGTATTTTGTTGTTTTCTAGGAGGATGAATTTCGTTTTATCTGGGTTTAATTTCAGTTTGTGATCTTCATCCAGGTTGCTTTTGATGTTACTGTTTGGTATATTGTGTTCGTCATGGAGAGTTCAGGTTGATCGAAGGGTATGGAAGGTCTTGCTGGATTGCCTATAATGCAGGAAGGGTATGGAAGGTTGTGCTGGATTGCCTATAATGCAGGAAGTATCACACCCCTGATGCAACAAGAGCGAAATGGAGATTTCCCCTTCGGGTGGGTTGACTGGCTACGAAGTCTGGGCAGTGGTGCTTGTTTGTGAGCATGATTGGAGACAGCTGGGACTTCATATGTTTTCTTTAAGCCCTACCAGCTGACAACTTTCCTATCTCTATCTCGGCTTGAGAAGGAAAAAAAAGGAGGAGTATAGAATAATTTAGATGTCCATATCAGTTAATTTGCATCATTTTTCCTTAGTTAATATTTCCCAGTTTCCATTTTATAATTACATTTTGGATCTTTTGTGGACTTGAGCTAATTTAAGTTAACTTAATACCTTTGAAGTTATTATATTATTGTTGGATTTTTTTGACTTAAAAGCTTTCTGTACAAGTATATCTTGAATTATATTATTGAAAATGAAAAAAAAAAGTTTACTGTCGATTATTATTCCTAAGATTTTAACTGAATCGACAGAGAAAATAGGGATACCATTAATGGAGACAGGGGCTGCAAGTTGAATATTGTTTTTCTAAGGAAAGAGAAGACAGTGAGTTTTGGAGATGCTGAACGAGAGCATATTTTCACATAGCCAATCATTAATCTTATATAATTTTGTGTTGAGAAGATTGATGTTTGTGGGGTCCAATGCATCAATGAGGTAGATGAGCTGAATGTAAGCATAAGGAGTGAGATCAAAGAATTGACATAGTATTAGTAAAGGGGCCAGACAGATAAATGTTAAAGAGAATGGGGGACAGTATAGATGCCAGCATTACATTGATTTTGGAGTGTGTAAGAGTTTTGCATGGAAGGTTGTGCTGGATTGCCTATAATGCAGGAAGTATCACACCCCTGATGCAGCAAGAGCGAAATGGAGATTTCTCCTTCGGGTGGGTTGACTGGCTACGAAGTCTGGGCAGTGGTGCTTGTTTGTGAGCATGATTGGAGACAGCTGGGACTTCATTGACAGCTAAGTCTTTTTCTGCTTAAGTTACAATGCTTATGACTTTCACAGATTTTTTCCACACAATGAATTTGTGAAATTTTTGGTGTGCTTTTTGTGAGGTGGTTTTTGGGGGGGCTGCTATTGTGCTTCTTTTTTCCACCACTGATTATTTAAGACATTTGAGATACAAAAGTGCCATATGAAGCTCAACTGAGGCTTTTTCTCCACTTTTTTTCTGTCTCTTTCCTTTTCAGATTGTGGTTGAGTAAGTGGTATATGAGTGGCCTTGCAATGTCCCAAAGACCCCCTGTTGTTCCATTTAGGGCACATCTTGAGGTGGTTGGTGATTATTTGTGTCCTTTTCCTGAGATAGTTTGGGACAGTATAGATCCCTGAGGAATCCCAAAGTTGTTTTTGAATGGTGAAGATGAGGTATTATTAAATGAGACAGTAGAGGTGTGGTCAGAAAAGTTTAAATTTAACCATTCGAGGATTTGTTCAGGGAAGCCCACTGCGGCTAATCTTTGAAGTAGGAGTTGATGATCTATTGTCAAAAGTGGCAGAAAGGTCCAAGGAGACAAGAATGACTGGTTTGTGGTGGTCCAGGTAATATTGTATAATTGTTGTTAAACCTAATAGAGTGTGTTCCGTGGAATGATTTTTGCGAAACCCAGTTTGATTAGGTTGAAGGGTTTGAGTTTTATCAACAAAATCTGAGATTTGATTAAATACGATCTTTTCTGTCATTTTCACGAGGAATGGAAGATTGGCTATAGGTCTGTAATTTGAACATTCTTGGGTACTTTCTTTGCTGTTTTTAAATTGTAGGATGGATGATAGCATATTTCCAGACAGTAGGCATCGTAGCTGTGGTAAGACTTTTTTAAAATTAGTTTTAAAATGTATGGACCAAAGATGGAAAAATACTGTTTTAAAATGAACGGTGGAATGGAGTCAGAGCTCAAGCCTTTGAGGTTAAGAGATTGCATAAAGCGGTGAATATCTTTAAGAGAAGGGAGAGAGAAGCTAGAACAGGTAGAGCTGAGAGAGTTAGGATATGTATCTGCAGGCTGGTTGGTTGGTTGTACCAGATTTATTTTTGATATCTTTACTAATAGTGTCAATTTTTTCTTAAAAAAAGTTTTCTAGCTTTTGTGCTGAGGGTGTTGGAGTGTTTATTGTAGTTGGTTTCTGTTTAAATTGTGTAAGTTTTTTAAGAATAGCAAAAAGGGCGGATGCATTCCTTGCTTTTATAATGCATCTTTTATAGTATTTTTTCTTTTCAATATCAATAGATTGTAGAATTTTGAGTATTCCCTATATTTATTTATTTATTTATAATATTTCTTTAGAAGATGTAGGGTCAGCACGCCAGTGGCGTTCTAATTATTGATTTGATTTGATTTCTTATATACCGCTATACCGTGAGGTTCAAAGCGGTTTACAATGAAGATAGATTAAAGATACATTAAAATAAAATAAATAAAAATGGTACTTTGGATTTCCCTAGCTGTCCCGAAGGCTCACAATCTAGCTAAAGTACCTGAAATGTACTAATGAGCGTAATTAACGTTTAAGAAGAAGTAGCGAGTGAGTAAACCATGGACTTTTTTTCTTTTTTGAGGAAATGGTATGAGTGGTAATAGGGGGATGTTGAAAGCTTTTTTGGAGATCCCAAAAGTCCCTTGTGGAAATAGTTAAAGGTGGTATTGAGTTAGAGTCTGATGTACATAAGAACATAAGAACAAAACAAAGTTTCCAGTTTAAATACACACTGGTGAAACATGCTCAATACCTTCACCCCTCTTAAACATATATCTACGAGCTAACTTCAAGCCAGTACAGCACAATGGGGAAAATGCCTCAGATGTTGCAAAGCTAACATAGCTTTGAAACTAGAAAGAAGAGCTTAAATTGTTGATTAGCTCCCTTTCAGCATATTATCATAGGCGAGAAAACCCCCTAAGGCGACGGTGGCCAGTGTTTCATGATCTATTGATCATTTCTTCAGGACATACAGTTTATTTATTAGACATCTGTGTGGAACACTGTCAAAGGCTTTGCTATAATCTAAATACATCATATCTAGCATACTCCCTCTATCCAATTCTCTGGTCACTGAAAGAAATTGATCAGATTTGTTTGACAGGACCTACCTCTAGTGAATCCATGTTGCTTCCAGTCCTGTAATCCACTAGATTTCAGAAATTTCACCATTCTCTGTTTTAAAAGAGTTTCCATAAATTTGTTTACCACAGAATTCAGACTAACTGGCCTGTAATTCCCTACTTCTTTACTTCCACTTTTGTGTAGAGGGACCACATTCGCCCTTCTCCAATCTTCTGGTCCATTCCTGACTCTAGAGAAGCATTGAAAAAGTCAGTCAGCGGAGCCACCAAAACTTCCCTAAATTCCTTCAGCACCCTCGGATATACACCAACCAGCACCATCGCTTTGTCTACCTTTATTTTAGCTAGCTCCTCACGAACACAACCCTCTGAAAATCGATCAGGGTCTAACATACTCCATCCCTATTCACATTCGTCTTCTGTGATCCTGCTTCCAGTGCTTCAGGCGTGAACACAGAACTGAAATATTTGTTAAGCAATTTAGCCTTTTCTTTAGCAGTTTCTACATATTTTTCCTCTTCACTTTTGAGTCTCACAATGCCGTTTTTGCACTTCTTCTTATCACTGATATATCTAAAAAATGTTTTGTCTCCCTGTTTTACCGTGTTAGCTATTTTTTCTTCCATTTGTATCTTTGTTTCCCTGACTTCTCGACCAGCTTCTCCTAATTTTTCCAGATATTTTTGCCTGTCTTCCTCTTTCTGCGATCATTTGTAGTTTATGAATGCTAACCTCTTATTCCTTACCTTCTTAGCTACTACTTTTGAGAACCAAAGCAGCCTTGTCTTGTTAGCCAATTAATTTGCGTGTGCATCTTTGGTCTGTGCCAAAATTTGGTCATAATATACATACATATAATCCGGTGGATAGTGTATATCGAAATGATGCATGTTTTAAGGAATGGTTTCACATGTCTTTTAGGGGCCAAAAATCAGTCACTTAATTTCCATTTTTTTACACTCCAGAGCTCAGTTCCAGGAAACTACTAATATATTATTTGTTGGAGTGGAGAAACTACAAATATTTACAGTATGCACTCCAGGGATGTAAACATGACAATGATAGACTGTGTGGGCTTTGTTTTCAAATGAGATTTTTTTGCATCCTGTGCCCATAGTAACACTCTTCTGTAAACAGATTGCTTGTCATTTTTTGTTCACTATTCTGTATTAATGAAGTCTCATCATGTACTGATATGCATTTACACTGCGTAGCTGCCAGAGCTGCTCATCTTCAGGTCACAGTTCTCACATACCAGACCTGGAACTAGTCCCAGCTATGGTTAACAAATAACAGACAAAACACAGGAAAAATGTTTTGGAGTGAATCTTATGGCATGCATCTTTTTAATTGGCCTCCATGGCAGCTTCCATATTTTTTCCTTTTTACTAAATATAATGCATCAAAGTCAAGGCAGCAATTTAGGTTCTGCATCAGAATAGACTCAAGGGTGTTTGATGTTCCGTTTCCTTTTTCATTTCTCTATGGCAAGGCTTCCTAAATTGTAGTTCATGATTCCATATAAGGAGTCACAACCTGGGTGGACTGTAGGTTTTCTGTGATTGGTTAATGGGGTCATGGCCAGAGAAAGTTTGATAGATGTTGCTCTATTGTTCACTTTCTATTTCATCTTCTTGGTTATAAAGATGAGACAAGACAAATACTAACTTGATGTGCATCTGACTTACTCAAAAACTTTATCGAATATCAGTATCTATGTACCTTGACACTGGATTTAATTCAGTTTTTCAGTTCCACTTTACCCATTAGAGATTAATTTGAAACAGTTCAAAACAACAATGAATAATCTATAAACAGAAGTAACAGAATACATATATAAAATTTAAATGTGAAGACAACATGAAAGGAAATGAAACTTGACTAGATGATTCTGGAACTTGGAGGCAGAGTGAATGGCTGGCTGAAAACTGAGCTCCCTCGACTGAACATCTAATATAAGAGATTAATATATAATAAATAATAATTTTTGCCTTGTTTGGGAGAAAATCTTCAAAGATGACATCCACAAAACAGAAGTTACAAGAAATCTCAATAAAATCTTTGGGGAAAAACAAAAGGCTTAAGGAAGATCCACAGACATCAAATGGAAATTCAACATCTATAGATGCACTGGATGTAATTGATGTTATAGACAAACTGGAAAACATAAGTTTAACTCTGCTGGAGATAAGAAAGGAAATGAATCACATGAACAACAAACTGGATACAATTACTATCAGGATTGATAATATGGAAAACAGAATAGAAAAATTAGAACAAACAGAAGAAGAAAATAAAGAGGATCATAAAATATTAAAGGAGATGCAGAAGAAGATGATTGATCTTGAAAATCATTCTAGGAAACAGAATTTGAGAATTTTAGGATTAAAAGAAGGGAGTGAAGGAAAAAACATGATTTCTTTCCTAGAAGAAATTCTACCAAAGATCGTTCCACTAAAGATAAAAACACCATTAGAAATAGAAAAAGCACACAGAATTGGAACAAAAAAAGTTCAAAACGTAAGCCAAGAATAGTTATATTTAAAGTAATGAGGTTCCAACATGTTTTGGACATTTTAAAAGCAGCTAGAGATGTACAAAATATTATGTATAAAGATTCTAAATTGATCTTCATTCCAGACTTGGCTAAGGAATCTGTTCAAATAAGGCAGAGGTTTTTACAACTAAGACAACCGTTAAAAGAAATAGGTGCAAAATATGGCTTATTTTATCCGGCACAAATGAATCACCTATAAAGATAAAACTCTTTTATTCGAAGGCCCAGAAAAACTTAGAGTTCATATCTGCTCAAGAAATACCCATGAACTGAGACTTAAAATGCTGGTAAGGGTGAAAATTTAAGTGGAAAAATAGAAAAAATTCAGAATTATAGAAATAAATGAATATATATATTAAGATTTATTTTTAACTCTAAAATGGCTGATATAACTGACTTTTAACTGAAATAGATCTGATGGAACTGGAAACTTTTTAAAACAAGAAAAGATTCTAAGGTTACACGTAAATACCTGGTGATGTAATTAATTATTCAAGAATATGATGGCATCTGATGAATCTAGGATGGAATGGTAAAATCTTCTGATCCTGATGCCTTCACTGGATCTGTGTTGATGAATGATGGCAGGGGGGGGACATGATGTATAGATGGTGGAATTTCTTTGTGAAGTCATCCTTATGAACAGATCAGAGAAAATACCGCTGCAGCTGCCTGACTGGCCTGGAAGAGAGGCAATGCATCTGATAGAGCCGTGATCCCTGGAGAATGGCTGCGCGGTTTGGAATAAATCCACTGCCACAGCGCACTCAAAGGTCTGCGAACAGATGAGAGATGGGACCGGGGCAGCTGAGAAAATGGATTGTGCGAGATCGGGATGGAGAAAGGCTGATTTGCAGCATTTGGATATCAAATTTCTGCTCCTTCCGGTGAAGTCTGTGGAGTGACAAAAAAGAAACTCGTTGGTTTGTTTACAGCTCATAGTTCCTGGTCACTTCCGGTTCCGGGTTTGAATGGAGAAAACATCGAGGTAATTCCCTTTGGTCGCACTTCTTCTTCCCTGCTGGCATGGAGAGGTGAGAGTGGGGTTTAAAGATATCGAATGGATCTTTGTCTGAAAAGTTCAAGGTCACCAAGTGTTGTCACACAGCTGCTATTATGTGAACAATTACTGCCTTAGAATAAATTTCTCTGTTGGTACTGACAGGGAGTTTTGAAATGGAGACATGCTGCTCTGTTTTGCACAAAACTGAAGTGATATTTGATTCATTAACAAACTCTTGTTTTTAGTAATAAGAAAGTATATTAACAGAATTAAAACTTACAGTTTGGATGGATTCTAAATTATACCTTTTACATATTTTAAATGAAAAGATAACATGAGATGAATGAATGGTTGAATATGGAGGTTATATTGATTACATAATAAATTGTGGGAAGGAAGAATGAAATATTGTAATGCATTCTACTTTATTTTATAATTTATATTACTATATAGCTGTTTTACTAAAATAAATAAAATGAAAAGAAGGATTGGATAAAACTAATAATATATGAAATATTTAATAGATTGAATGATTGCATGAATTTTTATAAATTAACTAGAAATTAGAAACAGATTAATTAATTAGAAACAGAGTTCCTAGTTCAATGGGATTTAAAACACTATAATATGGTAATACATTTATGGTTTAAAACTAATTCAAGAATTATTAAAGAGATATGTAATTGGAAATTTTAATATGTTATTGATTATAAGATTGATATTAATAACATAGGATATTTTTAATGTATACTTTTATCTATGGAATTGAATTACACTTCTCCCTCGTTATTCGCAGGGGTTAGGGGCAGAGCCGGACCGCGAATGGCGAAAAACCACGAATATCCGGCTCTGACCCACCCCCGCCTCTCTTCCGCCTTCCCCTGGCATCCTGGCCTTACCAGGTGGTCTAGCTGGGTTTTGGGGCAGGAGCGATCTTCCTACGCTCCTGCCCCATGCAGATAGCCATTAAGAAATGGCTGTGGAGAGTTCCCATAGTCTCTCGAGATCGCTCCTGCCCCAAAAAACCAGCAAGACCCCCAGATAAGGCCAGGATGCCGGGGAGAAGACAAAAATAGGGGGGGTTCCCTCCTGCCCCCCCCAAAAAAAAAGTAGGGAAACTGCGAATGGAGAGGGAGAAGTGTAATATAGTTTATATGTAATGAGATAGGGAAATAATTAAATGAATAAGCAAAGGGGGTTTTAAAATATATGAATGGATCAATTTTTTTATATATAGTGAAGAGAAATAGTAAAGAGGATGTTTAGGGGAGGAGTGGGATAGCTGGTCTGATCTTATGTCTTTAAGTTATCGTATTATAAAGAGGGGAGGGATATGGGAGGGGGAAGGGAAGGGATTTTGTAATCTTATATATATAAATTTTAATGAATCAAGGGTAAGAGGGGATGTTTATTATTGTAATTTAAGGGAAAAGAATTTTATAAAGGAAAATTATAAAATGATCAAACTTCTGTTGAAGTTCAAATGTCATAGGAATAAATATTTAAATTATTCTCATTAAACGTTAATGGTCTCAATCACCCAATAAAAAGGAAGAAAACATTATTGTTTTTAAAACAGCAAAACATAAATATGTTTTATCCTAGAGACCCATTTATCAGATTTAGAGTCTAAAAAGGCAGAACGGGATTGGATAAAACATTGTTTCTTTGCCCCTGCTGTGAAAAAAAAAGCAGGTGTAACATAAGAACATAAGAACATAAGAACTGCCATCTCCGGATCAGACCCATGGTCCATCGAGTCCGGCGATCCGCACACGCGGAGGCCCAGTCAGGTATACCTGATGTAGTTTTACCACCCATATCCCTCTATGCCTCTCATAAGGAGATGTGCATCTAATTTGCCTTTGAATCCTAGCACAGTGGATTCCTTAATAACCTCCTGTGGAAGAGCATTCCAGGCGTTCACCACTCGCTGCGTAAAGCAGAACCTCCTGACATTTGTCCTGGACTTGTCCCCCCTTAGCTTTAAACCATGTCCTCTTGTCCGTGTCACGTTGGACAGTGTAAATAATTTGTTTTTCTGCTCTATTTTATCGATGTCTTTCAGTATTTTGAACGTCTCTATCATGTCCCCTCGCAGCCTCCTCTTCTCAAGGGAGAACAGTCCTAGTTTCTTGAGTCGTTCCTCATATTCCAAGTTCTCCATACCTCTTATTAGCTTCGTTGCTCGTCTCTGCACCCTCTCCAGCAGTTTTATATCCCTCTTTAGTTTGGGAGACCAATGTTGGACACAGTATTCCAAGTGTGGTCTGACCATTGCTCTATAAAGCGGCATTATGACTTTCTCCGATCTGCTCATGATTCCTTTCTTTATCATTCCTAACATTCTGTAGCAATATTAGTTCATAAAAAATGTAATGCTATATTTAAATTGATTGCTGCTGATCCTGCAGGGAGATGGATACATGTAGAAATGACTATGGGAAATACTACAATGGCGCTATTCAATATATATGCACCTAATTGGAATCCGATTAAATTTTTTAAATCTCTACATCCATTGTTGTTACCACTGGCTGCTTCTAATTTAGTTGTGGCAGGGGATTTTAATGCTGTTATGGATCCTTTAATAGACAAAAAACCTAGCAGAATTCTGAAATCATTAGGATTGGATAATTTGGTACAAAATTGTGATTTGAAAGATATATGGCGAATATTTCATTTTAATGAACGAGAATTTTCATTTTGTTCCCATGTACACAAATCATTTTCAAGAATAGACTATATATTTGTTTCAAATACATTAATTCAGCAAGTAACACAAGCCTCCATTGATCCAATTATTTTATCTGATCATGGTGGGGTGTGGATTAAAATGGAAATAACTGACCAAGAAGATAATAGACCGGTATGGAGATTTGATAATACATTGCTGACGGAACCAAATTTTATAGAGGAAATACAGTTGAAAATAAATGATTATTTTCAAATTAATAATGTAGAAGATATCTCTATAGAAATGCTGTGGGATGCTTTTAAGGCAACCATGAGAGGTCAAATTATTTCTTTTCGGCATACATTAAAAAGCAAATTAAAAAACAATTTTATAATTTGGAACAAGATATAAAGATATTAGAATCAAAATTGGTTAATAAATGGGAATATTCCAAATTACAAGATCTCTTGAAAGCTAAAGGGAAATATAATGAGATTTCTGCTAAAATGATAAGGAAAGATTTATTTTCCCAACAGGCATTGTATTATGCAAATTCAAATAAGGCAGGAAGACTACTGGCAAATTATTTAAAAGCAAAAAAACAAAAAACAAAAGTAGTGGCGATAAAAGATGACAAAGGGAATTATTTTACACAAATTGGTCCTATTTTAAAACAATTTTTTCATTTTTATAAAGATTTGTATTCTTCTGAGCCTTATTTAGATAAAGAAAAGGATGGATTGGAATTTTTAAAATTAATTAAGGGACCGAAAATTCCTGAGCATATAAAAGAAAGCTTAGAAAAGCCAATATCAATAAAAGAATTGCAAGCAGCATTGAAGTCCCTTAGAGTTGGATCTGCTCCAGGTGGGGATGGTTTTACTGTAGAGTTTTATAAATCATTTCAAATTACCCTATTACCATATTTGTTAAATTTATATCAGAATCAACTAACTAAAGGTTGTATTACAGGTACCATGGCAGAATCATTAACTATAGTTTTGCCAAAGCCAAATAAAGATCACACACTGGTTTCAAATTACAGGCCTATTTCTTTAATTAATGTGGATGGAAAACTTTTAGCTAAAACATTGGCTATACGTTTGGCTAAAGCTCTCCCTTTTATTATTGGAATGCACCAAACAGGATTCGTTGTGCAAAGACATTCTTCTAATAATACTAGGCTGGCTTTACATATTTTAAATCTGTCAAAAGCCTTAAATGATCCGGCTTTTTCTGTACCCCTAGATGCAGAGAAGGCCTTTGATCGAGTTGAATGGACCTCATGTATCAAGCTTTGGAGTGGTTTGGCATAGGTTCAGGATTTATACAAATGGTTCAAACATTATATAGCTCCCCTGTTGCTAAACTGTATATTAATAATAATTTTTCAGAAAGTTTTAGGTTGCAAAGGGGGATTAGACAAGGTTGTCCCTTATCTCCTCTGCTTTTTGATATTGTATTGGAACCCTTGTTATTAGCTATTCAACAAACAGAGGAGATACAGGGTATTCCTCATAGAGATCGGGAATATAAGGTCTCTGCTTATATATTGCTCTATTTGAGAAATCCTGTGACAACCATTCCTTATTTATTTGAACTGATTGAGAAATTTGGAAAATTTTCAGGTTACAAAATAAATTGGAGTAAATCAGAAATTCTTCCACTTAATGTCCACTGTACAAAGGTTTATTTGATTCATTTCCCTTTCTTTGGAGGGAAGATGGAATAAAGTATTTAGGTATTTGGATTATAAATACGCTGGAAAAAGCAATGAAAATAAATGAAAAATCTTTATTACAGAAGGTAACAGAAATGTGTGAGCAATAGAATCCTTTACATCTTTCATGGAGGGGGAGAGTCCAAACTATTAAGATGATGATCTTGCCTGTGGTTTGTTATCAGATGGGTATGTTGCCGGTTTATTTTCAAGGGTCCTTTTATTAAAAAAATTAAATAGCATTCTTATAAAATGTATTTGGCTGGGTAAAACTCCTAGAGTTGCTTTGGTCATCTCGAAGCAGGGACTTTAGAGCATTTATTGTTCTATTGTCCATTTATTATGACCTTTTGGAAATCAATTTGGGACCAAATTAATTGTTTATTAGACAATCCAGTGGCATTGTCATATGATACTGTGTTGTTTGGTATGGCAATGAAAGCAAAAAGTCAAATTTCTTCAAATAATAACAAATTATTACTTATAATGACCGGGGTTGCCATTCAAAAAATTACGTACAATTGGAAAAACTAGAGTAGACTAAACTATAATTTTTGGTGGAATTCCCTATGTCATATATATAAAAAGGAAAGATATATTGCAATACAGCGAGGGTGTTTTAGAAAATTTAAAGATGTGTGGGAGCCATTAACAAAATATTGCAATGATTAAATGATTCTTTTCCCTTGATTTACAGGTTCAATTTCGAAGGGGGAGGGGGATAATTTTATTATTTTATTAATGTATATTGTACATTGTATTTGATTATATAATAGGAAGGGTTGGAGAGGGTGGGGGGTTAATAGCATTTTATGTGAACTCTTGATGACTAATAAGTGATATATTTATGATCTATTTGTTATATTATATTAATGCACTTATTGTACATTTAAAAATGAATAAAAAATTAAAAAAAAAAAAAAAAAAAAAAAAAGAAACTTGACTGGATGCTACCAAATTTTAAACACAAGTAACACTATTTCACCCAGATAAGGGAAAGGGAATGGGATTTCATATGCTGCTTTTCTGTGGTTAAAATCAGTGGTTTACATATTATATATAGGTACTTACTTTGTACCTGGGGCACTAGAAGGTTGAGTGACTTGCCCAGAATCACAAGGATCTACAGTGGGAATTCAACCCAGCTCGCCTAATTCCCAAACCACCGCACTAATCATTAAGCTGCTACTCCTCTTCCGGTTTTAGATGGGTTATTTTAACAAAATATAAGTTTTGTTGGTGAGTCCAAGTCAGGACTAGTATTCACTGGGAGGTCATTAGCACATAGCCCAGAATTTCCACTCTCCACTGGCAGTGTGAAGTTGCATTAGAGAATGACGCAGGGAAAAAGATTTGTCCCCGTCCCCGCGAGCTTTACTATAAAAACATGCTTCACTTTCACATCCCACCTAGCTGGGGAAAGAAAGTACCCTGTACACTTGTGCTTCATTTAAGAAAGGCCCTGTTATAAAACAGCTCACTTGTAAGAGTCTGAATGGTTTTTATTGTTTTATGCTGAAAGGTGTGCTTACATCTGCTGCCTACCAATCTCAGATACAATGCTCAGAAAACAAGTGCGCTCTTTGTAAAGAGATTTTCCAGCATGACTCAGACTACAGGATATGGAACTTGCCAACCACCAACAGCAAATTCATTGTCATAGTAAGGCTAATCATGAACAGTACTCTATGAGCTGATCATCAAATGATTGCAGTATACAGCAGAAAGTACTAATGTCATACCAGGGCCCCTAAGTGCTAATTTCCCTTTTTGTATTTTTTGCTCCATAAGACGCACTTTCTTCCCCCCAAAAGTGGGAGGGGGTAAAAAATTGTTAGTCAACTGGGATGGATCCCTCCTGTCCCAGCCTACCACTAGACCACCAGAGGGGGACAGGGAGGTGGGGCAGGGTGAAGAGCCTGGCAAGGAGGGTGGGCAGGGTGCAGAGCCTGGGAGGGAAGAGGGCTGGGTTCAGAGACTGGCAAGGAGGGGGGCTGAGTGCAGAGCCTAGAAAACTAAAAGAGAGCTTGAACCTTAAAGTTTCTCATTTGTTAATGATAGTGATGATGGTTCTTAATACCGTTGTTGACTTTACATGGTTGAAATATTCTGCTACATTTTATTAAATATATTAGTACACCATTTGGTTCAGAATATTTTTTTTCTTGTTTTCCTCCTCTAAACCTAGGTGCATCTTATGGTCAGGTGCATCTTATAGTGCAAAAGATATGGTACATGTTTTTATTTACTTTAAATGGAAGCTTCACTTTAGACTTCTAACTAGCAATTTGCACATCCCAGTCCAAATTGTGGTTTCAAACAACATTTCTAGGTGCTTCAGAGTCCGATTTATAGCCTACTGCAGGGGTGCCCAAAAGGTTGATCACAATTGACCAGTAGATCACAAAGGCAAAGCGAGTCGATCGCGGAGCCCATTCCAGGCTCAGCGATAGACTCGCGTTGCTTTTGTGTTCTGTTCTCTCTGCTTCCCTGACTCCAGGCCAGGCGCGTACAAGCGCCGGGTCCACAGCCATTCCCTCCCCCCGATGTTCCGGGCCAGCCAATTGCTGCCTGGCTGGCCCGGAACTTCCTCTTCGATGTCAGAATTGATGCTGGGGGGAAGGCTTGTGGGCCTAGCGCTAGTATGCGCCTGGCCTGGCATCAGTGAATCAGGGAGAAATTGGCAGCGGTGGCTTGTGGAGGGCAGGGATAGAGGAAGACAGACAGAAAGAAAGAAAGGGGAGCAGGGAGAGAGAAAGACAGAAAGAAAGGGGGCAGGGAGAGAGAAATACAAAGAAAGGGGGCAGGGAGAGAGAAAGAAAGACAAAGAAAGGGGGGCAGGGAGAGATAAAGAAAGAAAGGGGAGGGGGCAGGGAGAGAGATAAAGAAAGAAAGGGGAGGGGGCAGGGAGAGAGGAAGAAAAAGTTGGACTCATGGAGGGACCAAGAGAGATGTTGATTAGGGAATGGAATGATGTTTGGAGGAGAGGAAGCATGCAGGAGGCAGAAAGAAATATTGGATTTACAGTCAGAAGAAGGAAGTGCAACCAGAGATTCATGAATCATCAGACAGCAAAGGTAGGAAAAATTATTTATTTTAAATTTAGTGATCAAAATGTGTCCAAATTTATATCTGCTGTCTATATTTTGCACTATGGCCCATTTTACTAAACCGCGATAACGGTTTTTAGCGCAGGGAGCCCATGAGCGTCGGGAGCAGTGCAGGGCATTCAGCGCAGCTTCCTGTGCTAAAAACCGCTATCATGGTTTAGTAAAAGGGAAGGGGTACATTTGTATATTTTTGTATAGTTGTTACAGAGGTGATATTGCATATTTTAAAGTCATCTGCCTTGATCTCTTTGAAAACCCCCCGAATATATATAAATGATAATTAACATTTTCTCTGCGTACAGTGTGCTTTGTGTTTTTTTTTAAATTTTATTGTTGGTAGATCATTTTGACTTGGTCATTTTAAAAGTAGCTCGCAAGCCAAAAAAGTGTGGGCACACCTGGCCTACTGGTTTAAACAACAAATTCGTAGTGAACATCTACTCTACACCTGCAGCTGGTTGTCTGCCTCCATCTAGCACAGTTATTTTAAATTTTGCCCTGGTCAATTCTGTTCCCAGCCCACATACTGCCCCTTGACAGCACTCTAACCCATAGTGCATTTCCAATGGCGCTCCAGTTTCTTTTACCTGTTTATTTGGCTGCTCTCCAGCATAGACCACGTACTCAGGTATTTTAAAATACTGGTAGATATTTCTCTATGCCTTCTAGCCAGAACTCTTCATAACAAACATATTACTTTTCTGCCAGCTTCACAAAATAGTAGCAGTTCCTTAATCCCATAATCCAAAATTGTTAGCAGTATTCAGGTTTCTACCTCCTTTCAGGATCTGACAGCTAAGCTTCAACCATCCCCTGTACACAGCTTTCCTCCTGAAGATATCTTATCTTATCTTACCATACCATTCCAACTCTTGTATCCCGCAAATGTCAGCCCGGAATCATTGCAGCTTACAAAATATTAGAATTGTTACAGAGACATAGATATCATGCAGGAAATTACATGGAAGATATCTTGCAGGTGACTAAATGGGAATGGGTCTGAGCAATGAGGAGAAAATTTGTGTTTTCAGCGCTTTCCTGAATTGGAAGTATGTAGGTGTTTGTCAAAGGCTGCCGGTAGGCTGTTCCAGATTCTGGACTTGAAGAGAGCCTTCCTTCGAACATGGCAGATAGAGGGGGGTGGTAGTTTCCATCGCTGGATTGTTTTTGAGTTGTGGAAGGATTGTGTGATTTGGAAGGCGGATGTGAGTCCAGCTGAGTTTTTTCCGTATATGGCTTTATATACCATGCATGCAACTTTGAATTGGACCCTGCTTCTGATTGGCAGCCAGTGTAGTTCCTTAAGGAGAGGTGTTACCCTTTCATATTTCATCTTGCATAAGATTAGCCTTGCCGCTGTATTTTGGAGCAATTGTAGTCTCTTAAGGTCTTTCTCAGCAATGCAGCAGTAGAGGGAGTTAAAGTAGTCAAGGTAGGGGAGGAGGACCGCTTGGGCTACTGTCCTGAAGTTTGTCGATCTCAAGGCTGATCTAATGGTTCTGACCTGTCTTAGACAGAAGAACTTCTTGACCATTGAGCTGACCTGGTCTCTCATGGTTAGGTCTGAGTTGAGGATAACTCCAAGGATTTTAGACAATCTGCTTATGGTTATCTTCTCTCCCGAGGCAAGAGTGAACGCTTGGTGTGGCAAAGTGTTTTGGTTGCTAAACCATAGCACCTTTGTCTTCTGTCTGTTTAGTTTAAGGAAGCACTGGTGGGACAATCTCTATTAGTGTAGAGATGTACTGTATTGTATGAAATCGCTTTGTTCAATGTCACAGAATCTCCTTGTCGTACCATCACTAAAATCAATCAACACGTTGAGATCTAACAATTCGCTGTCACTGTACCTTCTCTTTGGAATTCGCTGCCTAATCATTTACGCATCGAATCCGTATTAAATCAATTTAAATCAAAATTAAAAACATTCTTGTTCCAGGATGCTTTTAGACAATAACTGTCCTTTTAAGGACCAAAACAAAGCTTTATAGCTTTTTACCCTCACATATTGTTTTTTCCCCTTTTACTGTGTTCTTTTCCTCAAAGATTGTAGTTCTAGCCCTTTTTCCCCATTTGTGTGAAGTAAGTTGGATCTGTAATTGGCTGGTGGACAGGAAGCAGAGGGTAGGAGTAAAGGGACACTAATCTGAATGGGAAGCAGTTACAAGCGGTGTCCCGCAGGGGTCAGTGCTTTGACCACTGCTGTTCAATATATTCATCAATGACCTGGAAGTAGGGACGAAGTGCGAAGTTATAAAATTTGCGGACGACACAAAACTGTCCAGCAGGGTTAGAACTGTTGAGGAATGTAAAGAACTACAAAGGGACTGAACAAACTGAGTGAATGGGCAGATAAATGGCAAATGTGCTTCAATGTAGAGAAATGAAAAGTCTTGCACATAGGGAAAGGAAACACGATGTACAACTACAAGATGGGGGGAATGGTATTGGGGAAAAGCAACCTAGAAAGGGACTTAGGGGTTTTGGTGGACCAATCAATGAAGCCAGGGGCACAACGCGCAGCAGCCTCCAAGAAGGCAAACAGAATGTTGGGCATTATCAAAAAAGGAATCACTACCAGAACCAAAGCAGTTATCCTGCCGCTATATCAGGCAATGGCGCGCCCGCATCTGGAGTACTGCGTTCAATACTGGTCACCGTACCTTAAGAAGGATATGACAACACTTGAGAGAGTCCAGAGAAGAGCAACAAAAATGATAAGGGGCATGGAAAACCTTCCATATGCTGAGAGGCTGGAGAAACTGGGGCTCTGTTCCCTGGAAAAATGGAGACTTAGAGGGGACATGATAGAAACTTACAAGATCATAAAGGGTATAGAGAAGGTAGAGAGGGACAGACTCTTCAGACTGGTGGGGGAAACAAGAACAAGAAGGGAGACAGATTCAGAACGAATGCTAGGAAGTTCTTCTTCACGCAGAGGGTGGAATGCGCTTCCAGAGGAGGTGGTAGAGCAGAGTACGATTTTGGGTTTCAAAAAAGGATTGGACAAGTTCCTTAAGGAAAAGGGGATTGAAGGGTATAGTTAGAGGGGTACTACACAGGACAAAATGTCTTAAATAAAGGATCACTTACAGGTCACTGACCTGGGGGGCCGCTGCGGGAGCGGACTGCTGGGCGCAATAGACCTGTGATCTGACTCAGCAGAGGCGATTCTTATGTTCTTATATTTTGTTATGTGTTTTATTAACCTACCCTGGTCTTGTTTAGCACTTCTAATTTTAATTTGTTTTTATGGAATTTTTTGCATTGTACACCATCTAGAAATTTGATTAAGCGGTATAAATTTTTTTAAATAAACTTGAAACTAATAAGGTATCTTTTTTTAACGCATAGGAGATAGAGGTCATCTGTATAAGAGTAGAGGTGGACGTGGGGGCTGAGGTTTATCCTACCAAGGGCATTCATGTATATGTTGAGTTGTGGTGGTGAGAAGGGAGAGCCTTGGGGGACACCACATGACACTTTTCTTACTTCATAAGTTCTCTTGGTCAAGAATTTGTTGAACCATTTTTTCACTTGCCCATCTTCCCCTAGCTCATCCAGGCATAGCAGCAGTAAAGAGTGGTCCACAGCATCAAAGGCAGTGGACACATCAAATTGCAATAGAACTGTTTGCTGGCTCTTGCTCAGACAGTGCTTCACCTTTAAGTGAGTTTGAGAAGGAGTGATTCGGTGCTATGTCGGGCTCTGAAGCCATGCTGGGAGTCGTGGAAGCCATCTATCTTATCAAGGAAGTCTGATAGCTGTGCATGGACACAGAATTCCAACAGCTTAGCTGGCCACATGATTCCAGCTATTGGCCTGTAATTTTCCGCTTTGGTGGGGTCAAGCCCTGCTGCTTTGAGGATGGGTGTTAGAGAGATGGCAAAGAGTGTTGAGGGATAGATCCCTTTTGTCAGGCACAGGTTGATTAGGTCAGTCAGCCAGTGTATGAATTCAGAAGGTGCCTGGTCTAGTTGGTTTGCTGGACATAGGTCAAGCTTCTTCGCAAGTCGCTTTAGTATGTTAGAAATCTCAGCTGGCTTGGTTTTTGTGAATACTGTCCAGGTTCTGTCTGCAGGAAATCCTGCTGTGTCTTCAAATGTTCTTGTATTTGGTGTTTCACAGTCCTCTCAAGTATGAGTGAAAGTTTCTCTTATAGATTTGATTTTGTTCTGGATGTGGCTGGCAAGATCGTCTTCACCTGGGCATTTGAGTGGTTGTGTCTGTGGTGATATCTTCGGTGGATATCAGTGTTGTGAAGATTTTGAAACGGCTCTTGGTTGAATTTTCTGATTTGCATATCAGCATGTCGTGCCATTTGTGCCTCAGCCACCACTAGCTTATATTGCTGCACCGCCTTTCACCAATTGATGTAGAATTCTTTGCTTTTGTTCTTCTCCCATGCCTGTTCTAGCTGGCGTTCTTGTGTCCTGTGGGAACGTAATTCCCTTGTGTACCAAAGATTGTTTTTCTCTTTGACCCTTGTGTATTTAATAGCTGCTAGCTTATTGATGGTTGAGGTAGACAGGTGATGCCAGGAGGTAATGACTTTATCAGTGTCTCCATTCATTGGATCCAGGTGAATCATAACTTCTTCCCAGTATTCCGCTGCTGGGATCTTGCCTCAGGATTCCTTAAGTGATATTTGTTTGTGTTTTGCATTCCTTGCCTGGGGTAACATCTAAGAGAATGCGAGAAGGTAGTGATCTGCCCAGATGGTGAGTTCCCAGGGTCGTTAGTCAGAGGGTGGGTCTCTCCTGTTGATAGGGTGGCTATTACATCTAGGCTATGTCCTTCGTTATGGGTTTGTTCGGGGAGGGGGGTGTTGAAGCCAAGATGGGACAGTGTGTACCTGCTTCTGACCCTTCCACCTGCTCTGGGCTCTTTCCTTCCTTGCCTTCTCTGCAGATAGTTTGGTCTTTTTCTTCAATTCACTAGCATTCTACTTTATTAACCCCAGGTGCTTAAAAACCTGTGCCTATGCTCAGGGCCCTTGTTATTTTCTTAGTGCGCCTCCCAGTTCAGGACCCCCAAATCTACAGTATCCAACATTCCCATAAGCATACTTTCTTTTAAGTTCTCCTACATCCTCTGGAATTCCTTCTAGCACCAAACTTAAACATAGAAACATAGAAATGACGGCAGAAAAGGGCCACGGCCCATCTAGTCTGCCCACACCAAGACCCACCCCCTATCTACCTCCCTGAAGAAATCCGACATGCCAATCCCATCTTTTCTTAAAATCTAGCACGCTGCTGGCCTCAATTACCTGTTGTGGTAGACTATTCCAGCGATCAACCACCCTTTCGGTGAAGAAGTATTTTCTGGTATCGCCATGAAATTTCTCACCCTTGATTTTCCACGGATGCCCTCTAGTCGCCGTGGGTCCTTTAAGAAAAAAGAGATCTTCTTCTACCTCGATACGGCCCGTGACATATTTGAACGTCTTGATCATATCTCCCCTCTCTCTGCGTTCTTCGAGTGAGTATAGCTGCAACTTATCCAGCCGTTCCTCATACGGGAGATCCTTGAGACCTGAAACCATTCTGGTGGCCATTTGCTGAACCGACTCAACTCTCCGCACATCCTTTTGATAATGCGGCCTCCAGAATTGCACACAGTATTCCAGATGGGGTCTCACCATAGATCTGTACAATGGCATAATAACCTGGGGCTTACGGCTGATGAAACTTCTACGGATACAACCCATGATTTGCCTAGCCTTGGAGGAAGCTTTCTCCACTTGATTGGCAGTCTTCATGTCTTTGCTAATGATCACTCCCAAGTCGCGTTCTGCTACAGTCCTTGCTAGGATCTCGCCATTTAGGGTGTAATTCCTGCATGGATTTTTGCAACCAAGGTGCATGACCTTGCATTTTTTGGCATTGAACTTAGTTGCCAAGTCTTTGACCAATGTTCAAGCAGGAGTAGGTCATGCGTCATACTGTCAGTCATTTTGTCGACGACCGATGAGATTTTGCCTACAATGTTGCATAGTTTGGCGTCATCGGCGAATAATGTAATTTTACCTCGAAGCCCCTCAGTCAAGTCACTTACGAAGATGTTAAATAGGATCGGGCCCAAGACCGAGCCCTGCGGCACTCCGCTGATCACCTCCGTCATATCGGAGAGGGTACCGTTAACCACTACCCTCTGTCGTCTACCCCCAAGCCAGTACCTAACCCATGCGATTAGTGTTACACCCAATCCCATCGAACTCATCTTGCTCAGTAACCTGCGGTGTGGGACGCTATCAAACGCTTTGCTGAAATCCAAGTACACGATGTCCAGGGATTCCCCTATATCCAACTTCCTTGTTACCCAGTTAAAGAAGCTGGTCAGATTTGACTGACAGGACCTTCCTTTCGTAAAACCATGTTGATGGGGATCCCGTAGTTTCTCCTCGTTCAGGATTGTATCCAATTTGCGTTTGATTAGCGTTTCCATAAGTTTACTTATTATCGATGTGAGGCTCACCGGTCTGTAATTCTCAGCCTCTGTCCTGCTTTCTTTTTTGTGGAGTGGAATGACATTAGCCGTCTTCCAATCCAACGGAACTCTTCCTGTACTTAGGGAAAGATTAAAGAGTGCGGATAACGGTTCCGCCAGGACGTCACTGATTTTCAGCAGCTATTTATCCCAACGAAGGTGGATTCCCCGATGGCACAGGTTACCAAGCATACCTCCCTCCCTAGTGAGTGGTGCTGAAAGATACACAGGACTGCAGGCTGGGTTTTGTCCTTAAAAGGCAATTTGAGGCCATGGCTTTGGGGTTGAAGGTGGCAACAGTGTCATCGTACGTTGCACTTGCTTGCCACTTGAGGTTACATTGTGCTCTGGGAGTAGATGCCGATGCAGATCCCCCCAGTTCCTTATGTCTGGAGTGGATTTTGTGGAATATGATCTATATGATCTGTTCAGAGTCCTGCGCATGGACTCTGTATATGCTATATAGAATGATTTAGATCAGACAGTGGGCGGGAGATTCATCCTCTAAGGCTCCTCTGAGCAAATTGAACAAATTGCCTTTTAAAGATCAATTGTTCTTTGGTAGCAGTCTTGATGATCTAATGGCCAGAGTGGAGAATCATAAACCAAAGTCTTTACCAGAGAGCAGGTCAGGGGCCTCTAGGGGATCTGGTGGAGGTAATTTTCGTAGATCTAGGCATTTTTGCTTGTACTCAGGAGAATCTTTGGTCCAGAGATCAGTTCAAGGTTTGAGACAGAGATTTTGGTGTTACCAAGTATCCCTAGTCATCTGGATCCCACCCCACAGTGGCTCCCAATTTATGATACCAGGTCAGCAGCCGTACCTCCAAGGATAGGAGGAAGGTTGTTGGCTTATTGGGAGTCGTGGACGAGGATCATCACATACCATTGGGTATTGGAAATTATTCAGGAGGGGTACAAGCTCAAGGTCTTTCATCCCCTTCCAGACCTCTTTGTGGATTTTCCAGCGGGAAAGCTAGAGAAAGCAGTCAGAGTCCAAGCGACAGTACAGAGGCAACTAGATCTAGCAGCCATGGAAGTTGTCCCAGACAAAGAATTGGCTTTAGGCAGATACTCCATATACTTTATTGTGCCCAAAAGAAACTCAAAAGACTGGAGGTTGAGTCTGGACCTGAAGTCAATGCTGCCCTCATGATACCACATTTCCACATGGAAACAGTACGGTTGGTCATTGTTTCTGTGGCACTGGGAGAATTTCTCACCTCTCTGGATTTGATGGAGGCCTATCTGCATATCTCCATTTTTCTGGATTACAGGAAGTTCTTGAGGTTCCACGTTCTGGAGCAGCACTTCCAGTTGTCAGCCCTTCCTTTGGGCCACGGTGTCTTGATGCTTGCCTTGTCAGATGTTCATTATCCTGCTTGCTGTCTCAGACATGTCAGTATTACTGGATGTCTTATTTCTTTCCACTGTCCAACAAGGTCAAGGATAGGAGATTCCAAGTTTCCAAGTTTATTAAAATTTTGATAAAATGCCAATCATAAATTCTAAGTGTTTTACGATAATAAAAAGGGATTCCACTTCTATTTTGAACTCCAAAACTGTTTGCACCCAGGTAGGTGGCTTGTTTGTTCCACCTCATTATATGTTATAAATGGTTCATGATTATTTCATGTTAAATGTTGCCTGCCCTTGTCCGAGACTCCTGAATGTCATATTTTGTATGCTAATTTAAAGATGGCTAAGATTCTGCCTGTACAGCATTACCTTAGAATAAAAGTAATTCTCACCTTTCACTAAACCCTGCAACTTCCAGAACAGTTCTAAACATGTTCCATTATATAGTGGATGTGCTGCAGTGGTGAGATTAAAAAAATGTTATCAAAGTTTCCTCAAATCCACCAGTGAAAATATGGCATATTTCTCCAGCAGATTTAGCAAATTCTGAAAATTCCACCAAAACCAAACTAAGACCTGTGGGTTTACCCTCATTACATTGTAAGAGGAAGAAATATCATTTGTTCAAAGCTTGCATATTTGGATTTTCAGTGACTAAAAAAAAAAAGCTGCATTGCTACTCAGCTAACTTCGTTTTAGCTAGCTAATGTATGCCTATCTGAACATTTTGAACATAAATCTTTTTAAGATATACTTTATTTTATGTCAGCAGCTCATAAACAGTCAAGAACACAAAAATTCTTAGTTGCAATCAGAAGTATATTATAGTGATTTGGGCTCCTTTTACTAAGGTGCGCTAGCATTTTTAGCACACGTACAAAATTACCGTGCGGTATACTTCTAGAATAATGCCAGCTCAATGCTGGCATTAAGGTCTAGCACGTGCGGCACTTTAGTGCGTGCTATTCCACGCATTAAGGCCCTAATGCACCTTAGTAAAAGGAGCCCTAAGTCTTTAATTGGCTTCACTGATTACATATGAGTTTCAGTCATTTTAAGACATGCCAGGCAACATCCCCCCTCTATTCAGTGATTCTTACATAACCCTGAACTTGAATTTTCACTATTAACCAAATCAATTAAATCTGAAGGTAGGGTTAGTGCAACCATAAAGTTATATATTATTTTCTGTTTGATATGAATGTTGAATACTGTATTTTTACTGTGTCTTTAATTGAAAAAGAAATTCACCATTAAGGAAAAGAAACATTATTTTTCTCTCTCTTTAGAAAAGACATATGCATAGAGGGACCGTAGAGCTGCTTTAAAATAATATGGGGGAGTAGATTACCAAACTGCATTATGGCCATAATGTGCATTATTTGTCCCTTAACACATGGTAAACGGCTGTAACACAGGTTTTGGTGCCATAACATGTTTTTATTTTAGGTCAATGCAGGGTACAAAGTAATGAGATGCAAAGAATATTAATGCATGCAAAACACCTCATTACTATAAAAAATACTGTTTGCAGTGAATACTGCAAATCACATTATAGCTAGAAAAGTAATCTTAGCTAAGTCGACCTGAACATTGATCACTTTCACTACATGGCTGTCAAAATGGCTTGCAGGTGAGTCTCCACCCAGTAAAACAACAACTGAGCCTTCAGTTTTAACGGCATACTCTTGGTGCCCCCATGCCTGTTGACATATGCCACCATCGTGGAATTGTCCCAAAAAACTCTGACTGCTTTTCTTTCCAGAAATCTCTGGAACACCTGTAGTGCTAGCCAAATGGCTCTCAGCTCTAATCTGTTGATGGACCATCTTCTCTGAGAGGGTGACCCTCGCAGTGACTTCCCCAACTTAAAAGATTGGCATCTGTACCAGGATCACCTTGGAAGAGATGTAGAGAGGTATGCCCTTGGTGAGTGACTCTGGCAGTGCAAATTTTGACGTGCCTCATCCCTCCAAGCCAGAGGAATCTAGAGGGAAATCACCTATGGATACCAATGGGATAATAGCACATTCTGGAGAGAGTGTAGATGAGCTTTCACCAATAGTACTACCTTTATGGTTGTTACCATTGACCTCAGTAATTGCAGATAGTGCCAAGCCAAGAGAACTGACATAGCCAGGATCTCCAAAACCTGGTGCCATAACTTCTGTGTGCATGATTCTGGAATAAAGACATGACCCTTTGCTGTGTTGATCAGGATCCCCAGGTACTCCAGGACCTGTGATAGTTCCAGGTGACTCTTCCAGAAATTGATGATCCAGCTGAGGTCCTGTATCATCTTTGTCTTCTTCGGTTTGGACACAGTTCCATATAAGGATGCACCTGAATTCCAGCCTTGAAAAGTGTGCTCCTGTGTCCACCATCACCTTGGTGAAAGTGTGGGGCGTTGTTCCCAATCTACATGGAAGCACTACGAACTGAAAGTGTCGCTTCAAAACATGGAACCTGAGGAACCTTCTATATTCCATAAAAATGGGGATATATAAGTAAGCCTTTGTCAAATCTAGGGAGGCCTGATGCAACAGAGGCATTGACTGATCATACAGTTTCCATCCAGAACTTGGGCACCCTTAGTGCCATCTTGACTGACTTCAGATCCAGGATTGGTCTCCAGTCTTCTGAGTTCCTTTTAGGCCACAATAAAGTATATGGAGTATCTGCCCAAGCCCAATTTGGTGTCTAGAACCTCTTCCACCATTTGAATTAGGAGCAGCCGTTGGATCATTGGTCTTACTTTGGCCAACATTTGTTTTACTCCCTCCTGTTCATGTGGCACCTTCTTTTTTTTTTTAATTGTATTCTTCTCCATCCTCCCTTTTGTATCTAGTCATTGTTTTTTAAGTACTTTGTGTTGGTGTTTTTACCCCTTTTTAAATATACAGTATATACTTATTTAAAATGTATTGTAAACCACTTAGACATACTGATAGATGGTATATCAAATTAAAAATAAATTTGAAACTGTTCTTTCTGGCCTTCTAGCTGGGGAATCTGTGAAGAAATCCCAAGAGGGGCAAACAATTTAAGTTTGTAGCTTTCAAGTTGCTAGGACTTGAATACAAGTCAATGGCACCTATCAAGCCTTCTTGGATGATGTCCAGCACCCATTTGGCTGAGTAAATTTGTTCCCAGGCTGCCTGATACTCTGCAAGTTTCCCCCTATTTGGAAGAGTTTAGACAGTGGTCTGGCATCATTGAGACTTCTTAGAAGTAGCTGCCTTCTGGGCACCTGATGCTGGGGCTCATCTAAAGCCTCAAAACCTTTGCCTAGATCCTTGGAAATACTTCTGAGCCGAGGAGTTCACTGAGGCCTGAGACCTCCTCTAGCCCCTTATTGTCTGGCAAAGACTTAGGATGGTGATCCATTACACTGGTCATCAGGTCATCCAGCCCCTTGCCAAAAAGCATTTGCCCTTTAAAGGGAGCCTGCTCAACATGACTTCAGAAGTGAGATGTCTTGCCCATTGTCTGATTCAAAGCATTCGGCGGGCAGAGACAGAGTAGACAGAAACCTTTCTCATGACTCTAAATACATCATACATAGCATCCACAATATAATCCACCCCTGAGATCAATTCAATGGGGTATGCACTCTTCTTTGAGGCCGGAGGCTGACACAAAATCTTAAGGCAGGTGTGCACCATGTAGGAAGCTGCTGCCACCACTGCCCTGAGGCCCAAAGCCAGTGCCTCAAACTGTCTTTTTAGGAATAAGTCCACCCTATGATCCTGTGAATCATTTAGAACCACTCTACCTTCACTGGGAAAAGAAGTATGTTTAACTACCTGTGCCACTAAAGAATCTACCTTTGGCAGTGTATGTAGCTGCAGAAAATCAGGAGTCATGAAATATAGCTTTGACAGAGCCCTAGCCCGTTGTGAGGGACCTTCAGGCTCCTTCCAATGTTTCATCAGCATCATGGTTATCTCAGAATGGGAAGAAAAAACAGTGGACTGCGCCTTAGAGCTGTGTCAGTCTGTGGAGGTTCTAGATCTAACTCCTTCAGAGACACTGCAATCTGCTAACCATTGGATTTTTTTCCCTGGCCCAAAGCTGCCACTGATTCCTGAGTGGTAGCGGCCACTTGAGACCCAGACTCCCCTAATGAGGAAGTACTTCTGGAGAGTAGAGGCATAGCCTCAGACTCCCAATCTTCCCAGTTCTGTTTGCTTGGTTCCCTCATTCCTGAAGACCCTCTGCTTACAGCAGAACTACGCTCTATGTGGGAAATTCCCTCCGAGCACTCACTGGTATGTCTCCAGATGATTCAGGGGACCTCATATTTCAAGCAGGCATCATACATCAGAGTTACAAAATCTAAGTCAAAGACCTGACCTGGATCCTCTGAAGACCTCTGCTGGTCTACTCCATGTCTCATCCCTGAGTTCAAAGCATCTGCACATCTACACTTCGCCACCTGTGCCAGATTGCCCTTAGAAGGCTCCAGAATGGCTTTCTGACCCAACTCCCAAGTCTTGCATGACTCTGAACTCTTGGAGGGACCAGGAGAGGCTAAGCCCATTGCTCCCACCTCCCTTGCATATACATGATGCATGAGCGCTCTTCAGGTGGCCTTCCAGCACAACACTGGCATGAAACTGGTCAAACTACCTGAGGAGTCCATTTCAACTGTTTTTAGCCAACATCAAGGTGTTGTGAGGCAGACATAAGGGAATTTAAGATGGCCACCGTGGCAGTGTTTTGGTGCCATAAAACAAACGTGGCAGACTAAATTCTCAAACCAGGATTTAGGGTTGGGGATTCCTCAAAGAAGCCCAACAAATGATCAATAACTCCCAAATCAATATCACCCCAATGTCTCCCATAGAAAGGAAAGCATTGTACTTATGGTTCTGCCATGTGCTATGCTTGCAGCAGCACGCACTTCAGCTAATGGAGAAATGTACTGCCTCAAGCAAGCAGCCAGTATACTCTAGGGGCTTGTTTCTTCAGGCTGCCTTTTTTTTTTTTTTTTGAAAATCATTTTTATTAAGGAGTCAACAAGGGAGACAAGCAAATACAATTGGAATACAGGCAGACAACGGCAGCCATAGTGATAACCGAGAGTAAGTGGCACCCGGGCCGGTGGCCCCTGATTTCCTGGACATTGTATTACAGAGTGAGGTAAGGGTCTTTGGATTCTGCATTTTTGGCCATTGTATTGCTGAGTAAGAAGAAGCAGTGGTGTAGTGAGGATAAGTGGTCCCCGGGGTGGTAGCACCCCTCCCATATCCTCTTCCTCGCCCCCCCACTCCTTCCTGACCCCCCTGCTGTGTACACACCCTCTTCCCTTCCCCCATACCTTTTTAATTTTCCAGGCGAAAGCAACTGCATAAATTTGCTGCCCGCATCATGTCGGCTATCCCTCTGACGTCACTTTCTAGGTGCAGGGCCCAGAAGTGACGTCAGAGAGAGGCTACTGCTTGCACAGGAAAAATTAGAGGTACAAAGGAAGGGTCGGGCGCACACATACGGCAGGGGGGTCAGGAAGGATACGGGGTGGAAAAGAGGACAGGTGCCTGATCCCTTTACAAAAAGCATGCCTGGGGCGGACTGCCCCCTTACCCCCTTACTATGCCAGTGGCTCCAAAAGCCTGAAACCCTCTACCCCACTTGCAGCTCCAAACTCTTCAAGGGGAGGGGACACAGCCAGCACCTGCAAAGTCTCCCAGACCAAAACGGGGCCAAACACACCCTGCACTCAAACGCCTGACTAAGAGGTGCAAGCAGATCTCCCAGGGGACCTACCCTAAGCTATATCCCTGAGCCAGGCAGGTGCCCTGCAAAAAGGGTGGCCTGCCTAGTACAGACCTCGGAACACAGAATCTGTAACTTCTCCCAGGCAAAGTTGTTCCAGGACTACTGGGAACCTCTCTAAAGCACACAAAGCCTTGAAAGAATGGATAAAAATCTGAAAATAAAGAATCAAAATTAGAGCAGATAAAGATATCTTCTCAACTCGCTTGCAGAAGGGAAAAACTGAGTTAAGGCACTGCCTGATGCAACAAGGAGGCAGAACTGAAAAGTAGATGATGCCTTCTGCATTCCTTGCGGCGATGGGAAAGAAATCCACATCACAGGGCTCATGTGCTTTTTGCAATGGAAATCACACTTACTATTTATAGATGGCCTGAAGTCTACAGTTTCAGTGACCAGCAATTAGTGGAGCAGTTTGAAAAATTCTGAGATGACATCAGGATGACTTTGGTCTGGACAAATATACTAAGGCAACTTTCCATAGGGGAAACTAGAGTAAAACTGAAAATGTTCCTCTGACTGATTACTGTGGGATAAAGGAACTTGAACAGGAAGGTATACATAAATATATAGGAGAGGAGGAAGGAGCAACAATCAAGCAGACAAAAATCAGTAAAGAATATAGTAGGAGACTACAGTTGTTACTGAAGAGTATAGTAACATCATGGAATAAGACATAGGCCATTAATCAGCTAATTTCTGCACTCTCACACAGCTTTGGAATTCTAGAATGGCCTCTTTAAGATCTTAAATTGGATATGTGAATGAGAAAACTACTCCATGCCACAAGGTCATTTATAAGAATCAATGAATGCCAAGAGCTGATCCAAATGTACAAAAGGTATTGAAATACCTTCCATATTAAAACTTGGGCAAGTGTTCTGATAAGTAGAAGGAATGAACAAGAATCCACTGGTACCAAAAGGAAAGAAAGCAACAGAGAAAACCTCCATTATATAGAAGTTAGGCCCCAGAATGCATCGGGTGAGGTAGGTGCTGCCATTTTGATGATGACGGCACCCAAAGTCAGGAGGGAGTAGGCATCCCTCCTGCTTCCTACCAGAGGTTTGGAGGGTGCACCACCAAGGATGACTTTATAGGGGACCGGTTTGATCTGGCTGAATCAGGCCAGGTTAGGGGTCCCATGGGACCACCAGGACTTTTTGAGAGGGGGCCAGGAGAGATCCACTGGATCACCAGTGATTTTTTTTAGGTTTGGGGGAAGGGCCATTTTTTTTTTCTTGAGGGAAGAGGTTGGGCACAAAAGGCCAGAGTATAACTTTTTAAAAATGTCAACTTTCTTGTCAGTGCCTGAGCCAATGAGTACTTGGGCACTAACAAGAAAGTTAGTGCAGAGTGCTGAGCAGCTAATTAATGCCACAATTTTTACATGGCATCAATTTGTGTGCTCACTACTCTGAGCATGCCAAGACATTTTTCCTGCACTAGGTTTGCAGTAGAATTTTTGTAAATTGATGAGATTTGGTTGTATCATAGTTTATTGATTCATCAAATCCTAAATGAACATAAACCTTTATGAATTGACCCCAAAGAGAGCAAATTAAGGATGAGATGGTTTACAGCATTACCTCAGCTTTCCAAGACTCACACTGGCTCCCAGTACAAGCACGCATACAACACAAATTCCACTGCACCCTATTCAGAGCCCTAAATGGAAATGGTCCAAGCTATCTGAACAACCGCCTAATCAGGAAAAACACATCCAGACCAAGGAGAACTCAAGCACACTTTACCCACCCACCTCAACCAAAGGCATGCAAAGCAAAAAAATATATGACGGTCTACTAGCCACCAGAGCAGCGAAAATAGACCGCCACCTCTCAAATCTGCTGACCACGACACCCAACTACAAAACATTCAGGAAAGAACTGAAAACCATACTATTCAAGAAATTTGTCAAATGATCTAACAAAACCATATTGACCCTTCCCAGATCCCGACGCATACTATAGTTATCAACCTTGTAATCTCCCTGGGAATGTTCAGGCTAATTTCTTGTAAAACACCTAGAACTGAAAAGTATTAGTGGGATAGAAGACACCAATGTAATGTAATGTAAAAAAAAACTGCTGCAACATCTGTAGATTCTGTGAGAAACAGCTAGAAAATGGTCACTCATTTGTAGCTGTGAGTCTCTGATGGCAGAAAATCTCTATACAGAAAGGCACAACTTCTCATTCACTGGAAACTTTGTAAACACTACAACATTGCTATACTGTAAAAGCACTGAGATCATGGCCCTAAGAGAATCATGGAGAATGAAGAGTTTACAATCACCTGGGACATCTCCATTCCATCAGATAAAAAGTTGAATGCCAGGAAATCAGACAGAGTGGAAGGAGAAAACTCCAGAATGGCATTGATCACAGACGTGTCAGTCCCAAGTGACTACTCTATGAACCATGTAATCCCACTCCCTGAATTGGTCCTGAGGGGGGAACTCATAGCTGTGGTAATGGCTCAAAGGTGACAGCTGGTGGCCAGATAATAGGGATCAAGACGATCCTTGGCTTCTAGCAAAAGATTCACTAGATGTGCTGGGGGAAGGGGAGGGGAGGTGAAGGGAATGTAAAATGGGAGAATATATTCATGTGTTTATGCAAATGAGTACCTGAGCCCAAACCGGGTTCTGACTGAAATGGACGCATAAAGGGCCAGATGAAAATTGCCTGGTCCAAAAAAAATGGCTTCAGCCTTCAATAAAGGATAATAAAATAATCTGTGTATTGGATACATAATAAAGAAAAGTATTTTCTATATACTGCCATGGGATAATGTCTGATGAAAAATCCTGTAGAAGTACTTCCTGATCAAATGGGTGTAACAGATGGCTGATGGAGCAAGCCATCACAATGGAAATATCTGCAGTTCTCATGGTAACAGGATCTGCCAGGTCTGAGGGATTTGCTGTTTTTCTAGGACATCTTGGTAGCAATCTTTTTCTAGTTGTCTGGCACTCTCAGCTTCATTCCCTCTCAGAGCGATGGAGATAAAATTGAAAGCTAAGGTTGGTTTTGGAAGCCTCTAATCATTAAAGGTGTATATATACATAGCTGCATGTTCATCATCCTGTCTAGAACATCAATGGTGGGGGGGATGGGGGGAGCAGATCGGTAAGAAAATTCGTAGTTATTTATACAAACATTCATTTGCCTTACAGGACAAAGGGAGTTAAGATACGAGGATATATCTAGGCATAAAGACGTGGAATAGTGTTAAAAGAACAGGTTGTTTCTGCTTCATGGCAGAATGTCAAGATAGCCTCGCAACAACTGACATTAGAAACAACACACAGGCAGTTTTCCATAGCATACTGAATTTCTGGAGAGAAAATAAAGCAAATAGGCAACTTTCTGCTTTAATACCGAGCGAAAGCAGAAATATGTGTCTGACCTCTGGGTAATTAGAATGGTGGATGCATTCAAAAAGTTTTGGCTTATGACTAAAATACAGTAGTTTCATGTCAAATAGGTGAGAATTTAGACCCTACACCATTTAATAGGAGGGTACCCTCAGCTGTACTATCTACCTCATATTACTCCGGTCCATCTGATTAAACTCCAAGATATGATAGTCAACAGCTCTTCTATTTATTTTGATTTGTGTAAAATGTGCACTGTGCTCCTTTTTGCTCTGTGCAAACAAAGGTTTCATTCACAGTTTGCTCTCATGAATGCTTGTGCCTGACAATCAGATAATCTGCAAGTATTCAAGCAGGACTCAGAATGGACACAAAGAAATACATTGTTCAGCAAATAGCAAAGACCATGGAGTACAAGCGTCAGGCATTAGACCTCTCTATCTTCCTAATGTATCTCAAGCCTGTGCCTTTAAAGGCTGTACTGTTTAATGCCTACGTGTGTGATGACCTTAAAAGGAAGGAGATGGTTCCTGGATTAAAACCATAGAAATAAGCTGAGCACTCTGAATTTCAAATTCTTAGTTCTTCTGTTTCATCTATGGTATTCTTCCTTAAAGGCCTTCCTTTCTCATGAGTAAAACAACATAGAAACACTGAATCTTCCCACTCCTGACATAGAGAAGGAGAATGGAGCTACAGACTAAAGAAATATCACAAATAAAATTAAAAAAATATTTTCTTAATATTATTAGGTGAAAGGTAGGTCCTCAGTCAACACAGCAACCTGGGGACACCAGCCCCTAGGCAAGCTGCCACATTAGAACCCAGAAGGGTATCAACTGTGCAACATCCCCAGACTGTATCCAAAGTGACAATGTGAAATGTGCTAAGTGTAAAAATAACAATAGTCTGTAGGCCCAATCAGAGCAGGAAGTATCAGCCAACCAAAGTTCAAGGAAAAAGCCAAAGCCGTAAAGGCCAAAACACAATACTTATCTGCTGAAAAGCAGTAGGAGAAATGCTGAATGTGAAAGGCTAAGCTGAAAGTCCATAAAGCTACGTGTAAAAAATGAAGCAGTTGAACAGGGCTCCATTTCAAAGGCGACAACCCCCTTTTTCAGGAACATAACACTGCAACACCAAAGATTTTTGAGACTGAGTACTCTCAGCAATCCGAATCCCAGCAGTTTGAGTCAAAAGGTAAATTGAAAATGGCAGCATTTATGTATGTAGATTGGCATACAGGTATAAATGCTATTTTAGAAATAGGGCTATGTACAGGTGGGGAGTAATGGTAGGACCACAAGAGGACATCCGCTCAAACTCAAGGGAGGGAAGTTTCGTGGAGACGCTAGGAAGTACTTCTTCACAGAGAGAGTGATTGAGCATTGGAACAAGCTTCCAGTACAGGTGGGCGAGGCACGCAGCATCCCAGACTTCAAGAACAAATGGGATACCTATGTGGGATCCCTACGAGGTCATGCCAAGGGATAGGGTCACTAGGACTTGAATGAGCGGGTCAGTAGAGTGACAATATAATTACAATTGTACTTTAGGGGGTCAGTAGACTTAAGAGGGTGGGTAAATGGTGTGGGCAGACTTGATGGGCTATAGCCCTTATCTGCCGTCATCTTTCTATGTTTCTATGTTTCTATGAGCAAGGAGAGGGTGTGGTTTGGACAGGTTTAATCTATCGACATGTATTTCCCTAAGAATCCACATTTATTTTTTTTTAAATCTAACCTGACTCAAGGTATTAAAATGCCTATTTTTATAGGTCAGATAGTAATGCCAAGGTCTGGCCCTCCACCCTGGCATTTATCCTCTTACTCCCCACCCTCCAGTCCCCATCTGGGGTCCTTGGCATCTAGTGGGAGCAGCACCAATCCCCATGTGGTATTGTTTTTAAAGCTCTGTATTCCAAAAGTAGTTACCATGACCCCTATTGGTAATCTCATATTATTACCACTAAAGGGTCAGGCCATCAATTAAGGGAGTCACAGTGGCCATTTTGGAACCTGTGGTCATAAGAGCGGAAGCATGTGGGGATTTGCTCCTTCTCTACTAGACACCAAGGACCCCCTTCAAGCCAGGGATGAGGGTGGGTGAGGTCTGCCAGGGGACCACTGGGGTTTTCATTGTTGCCAGGAAGTTGGGTGGGGATCTTTTTTCTAGGGGGATACCTGAAGAAAATCAAATACTTTGAGGTGGTGGGGGATCTGATGTGTTGGGAAGCTAGCTGCTAAGCAGGTCAGCGAGGGAATCAGATGCCTTGGTAGATTGGAAGGTCAGCAAAATCAGGAGGCTCAATACCAGAGGGATGAGGGGGAATGACGCTGCTGGATCAATATGAATAATGAGAGCAGTAATTTAGAAAAAAATGCTGGAGGCAGGGGATGTTACAGGATTATTTTTCAAAATAATAAATAGCCTACTCTATGAGAGAGGATTAATTTTTCCCACATGCAGCTTTATAAAATTGCTGCTCCTGTTGGATGTGGAGCACCATCAACGTGCAGTTTTGCACCTATTTTACAAAAGGATCTATCTGTGGCAGAGCTTCTTGTAAAACTACTATTTGAATTTTCCATGTCCCATCCTGGACATAACATCCTATCTAAAATCTGCCTTTAAAATATATTCATTTGCTTATTCTTTAGATTATTTTATTATGACTATTAATTTGATGGAGTTCCTTTCTGGTTCTATATATTATTGGAAAGGTTAATTAATAAAAAGTTAAAAAAAATCAATCAGTTATATAACATCAACAGTTATACTGCCATAATAAAGATAAGGAGTTCTCCTCACCCCCCCCCCCCCATTTACAGAAATTTACAACTACAGTAAAAACTTGGATTGCAAGTAACTTGGTTTGCAAGTGTTTTACAAGACAAGCAAAACATTTTATTAAATTTTAACTTGATATACAAGCAATGTCTTGCAATACAAGTACATACAGTATACACACATCACAACTGAGCCGATGGTTCTCTCTCTGGCACTTCAAGAGTGTAGTGACTGTTCTAAAGAAGCAAAGACTTGCAAAACAAGTACATATGGTATATACATGTCACATCATCACAACTGAGCCGATGACGCTGCAGGAGTGTAGTCTATTTGTTAAAATGTACAGCACTGCGTACGCCTTTCAGTGCTTTAGAAATAATAAATAGTAGTAAATAGTAATAGTACTGTTCACATCATCGCACTCTCTGACGCTGCAGGAGTGTAGTGACTGTTCTAAATGAGCAAAGTCTTGCAATACAAGTACGTATGTAATTTTGTATTAAGGTTTTTGGGTTGTGAAATGAATCGTCCGAATTTCCATTATTTCCTATGAGGAAATTCACTTTGATATACGAGTGCTTTGGATTACAAGCATGCTTCTGGAACAAATTATGCTCGCAAAGCAAGGTTTAACTGTATTAACACATCTTTTTATTAAATCATATCATGCTTACATACAAAGATTACAACAGTGATCAACATGTTTTACATAGTTTAGATAGTGCATCAGTGGATAATCAATTATTTCAAACTAGTCTTATAGCCCGTTACATTAACGGGTGCTAGAATATATGTGTGTGTGTCTGTCTTTATTTCTTTCTCTCTCTCTCCTTAGCCGCTTTCTGTATTTCTGTCTTTCTTTTTCCTTGGCTGTCCACTACCATCCCGCACCCCTCCTGACGCGACTCCCACTGTCTTTCTTTCTGTCTGACTCTGTCCCTGGCCCCCTTTGTCTGTTTGTCTTTCTGTATATCTCCCTGGCCCTGTGTCTTTTTTCTTTTCTTTCTGTCTCCCTTCCTCCCTCTGTCTGTGCAAAGCAGCATTCCCTCCCCCTTCCATTTCCATCCCCCCACACCAGTTCCCTGTACAGCAGCATTAGCATTTCCACTACCCTCTTTCCCTTCCCACAGTGGCGACTACAAAAGCGGGTCCGAGTTATTTGCCGCCCCCCCCTTCCGTTCCCGCGGGCCCGACTGCCGATTTAAGCAGCGTATGCATCAGTGTTCACACGCTGCTTCGGGTCCTTCTACTGCCCTGATTTACTCAGGCACGTCCAGAGCAAATCAGGGCAGTAGAAGGGCCTGAAGCAGCGTGTGAAGACTGATGCATATGCTGCTTAAATCGCCAGTCGGGCCCGCGGGAACGGAAGGGGGGGGGGCGGCGGCAAATGACTCGGGTCCCGGTCAACGGAAAGTTGCTGGGCTTCGCAGGCCTCCCCACCCCACCTCCTAACGTCAAACTGATACCTGAGGCCGGCCACCACCACCACCACTTCTGCAGGGAAGCTTTTGTGATGCGCGAACACGCAGGAGCAGGAAGGACCAGAAGCCGCGCATGCGCACTTCCTATATGTCGCTACAGCTCACGGAAAAGCGGCACATACTTAGGAACTGCGCATGCGCGGCCTAGTATTTTATTATATTAAGATGTTTGTGATCCAACAAAATTTACTTAGTAAGATGGTGCAAGACATGATACATTTTCTTAATAACTTCAAAACCAATAACAAAGCAGCAACAAATTATCCTTCATTCAACCTTCAGTCAAACAATCTCTACAAACATAAAGGATTTGAGTATACAAGCATGTAGCCTGGGTGAAAATTTCCCACTATGATTTGGTGTGGTTTTATATGGTGTTTCTGAATTTAAAGTGTTGTGAAGTAGCCATTTATAGTTTATTAGCATTTTCTACATTGTCTACAACATCTTTACTGATAGGCAGGTCAAAGCAATTTATAATTCAAAATACAAAGAATAAAAATAAACCCCAGCATAAAACAGAACATAAAAATAGCCATATGGGTCAGATACTGCCCAATATCCTGTTTCCACACTGGCAAAAAACCCAAAGAGTAGCAACACTCCATGTCTGTCTCAGTAGCAGACTATGGCCTTTTTCTCCAGGAACCTGTCCAAACCTTTTTTAAACCTAACTGCATTAACCGATGTTATCACATCCTCTGGCAAAGTGTTCCAGAGCTTAATTATTCCATGAGTTAAACCATATTTCCTCCTATTGGTTTTAAAAGCATTTCCCTGTAACTTCATTGAGTGTCCCCTAGCTTTTGTAATTTTTGATGTAGTAAAAAATCAATTCAATTGTACCCATTCTTTACTACTCAGACTTCTGTAGATATCAATCATATCTCCCCCTCAACCATCTCTTTAGCCTTTCCTCATACAAGAGGAGCTACATCCCCTTTATCATCTTGGTTGCTTTTTGAACCTTTTCTACTCTTTATTTCTAGAGGGGTACCTGGAGAAAATCAGATACTTTGAGAGTGTGGAGTAGTGGTTAGAGCTACAGTCTCAAACCCCACGCTGCTCCTTGTGACCCTGGGTAAGTCACTTAATCCTCCCCTGCCCCAGGTACATTAGATAGTGAGCCCACCGGGACAGATAGAGAAAATATTTGAAGTACCTGTATGTAAATACATGGTAGCAGAGTTCTGAGGCACATGGTAGCAGAGTTCTGAGCACATGGCAGAACAGTGAGCGGAGAGTGTGCTAGCAGGAAGAAGCAGAGAGAGGAGCAGAGAAGGCGGTGCTAGCAGGGGAAGAGGCGAGAGCTAACTCCGCCCACCCCTGACATCACCAGCCAAACTCCCCCCATAAAAGGGGACGAGCCAACAGCAGAGAGTTCACAGTGCAAGGCCAGCCGAAGGGAGACTGTAGGAGTTGTGCCTAGTCCTGAGCACATGGTAGCAGAGTTCTGAGCACATGGCAGAACAGTGAGCGGAGAGTGTGCTAGCAGGAAGAAGCAGAGAGAGGAGCAGAGAAGGCGGTGCTAGCAGGGGAAGAGGCGAGAGCTAACTCCGCCCACCCCTGACATCACCAGCCAAACTCCCCCCATAAAAGGGGATGAGCCAACGGCGCACAGCCGTCGCCTTAGCGAGAGCGCCTTTGCAAAGGGCCTCAAGAAGGGCATCAAGAAAGGGCTATCAACTATAGCCGGACTCCCAACTTATAAGACTAGCTAACTAATCAATTGTCTTCAGTCTTTCTTTAGCGTTCTACCAAGTCTTTAACTATCAATCTACAACTTTCTACCAAGTCTTTAACTCTCAATCTTACAACTTTCTATCTCACCAACAAGCTACTAAATCTTTCTCACTAAACAGGCACACTAACAAACAGACGTTCTTAACTGACAATTAACTAACTGTTAACTAACTAACTGCTACTACTAACTAACTAACTAACTACTCCATCCCTCAGACCAAGAACTAACTAACTACCTCTATCCTTCCCTCAACACTTACTGACCAACACCTAACAGCCCCCACCCTAACAAACATCCTAAAAATAAATAAATTTTAAATTAAGAAATAATAACAATAAACCTTTGTAATGGCAGGTAGGACTAGAAGCAGCGAGACTTCAATCAAAACAGGCAGTTCAGTCACCGAGAGCACCCAGGGGATGGCTATGGTCCGAGTACAGATGGAAGGAGAACCAGGACGGAGGGCAGAGGTCTCTGTACAGACCGAGGCCATCCCCTCAAAGATGTCTACAGTCTCAACGCAGACAGAAGTAATGGACGAAAGCCTTTTGATGGAGCTAAAGAGCCTGAGAGAGGAGGTTCAGCGCTTAAGGAGCATCCGAGACGACGAGACCTTCATCGATGGAGTCATCCAGGAGCTGTCTCAGATCGCTGAACAGGAACCTGACAAGACCACTCTGGGAACACCCATAGCATCCAAAACGGCCACCTTGAGACAAACTACCGGAATGCAGGAAGTGGTTGGAGACGCTGACTCCTGGCAGTTGGTGACTTCCTCCACAAGAAAATGCAGAGGACCTAACTCTGTCTCTTTTTCCCCCATAAAGGACAGCTCAACATCGACACCTCATATCGCCCTGAGGAACAGATATCAGCTGCTACAGGAAGGTCCGGAGAAAGAGCTACAAGTAGTTGTTCAGCAGACGGTTCCAACTCCGGAATCAACAGAACAGCCCACCCCTAAGAAGCGTAGAGTGGTGGTCATCGGAGATTCGCTGCTGAGGGGCACCGAGGGACCAATCTGCAGACCAGACCTACAATCAAGAGAGGTCTGCTGTTTGCCAGGGGCCAGGATCCGGGATGTCACTGCTTGCATTGACAGACTCATCAAGCCCCGAGACCACTTCCCCATGGTTCTAATCCACGTCGGAACCAACGACACCGCAAGGAGCAGCCCGGACAGCATACCTGAAGACTTCAGGGCCCTGGGGGAGAAGCTGAGGAGGATGGATGCGCAGGTAGTCTTCTCCTCGATTCTCCCAGTGAGGGGCAAGGGCAGAGCCAGAGAGGATCGAATACAAAGGGCGAACGACTGGCTGCGAGGATGGTGCAAGGAGATGAACTTCGGGTTTCTGCACCATGGAGAAGCATTGCAAGGACTACAGGGACATGACGGGCTACACCTAACCAGAAGAGGGAAGAATGTCCTTGGACACCGCCTAGCCCGCCTACTCCAAAGGGCTTTAAACTAGGTAAGTCGGGGGAGGGTACAGGCACAAACAACATACCAGGCGAACTAAAATGCCAATACATTTATGAGGCTGAGGAAAGTAGACACCGAAATTCTGGGTCAGGGGTGAGTGCACACACTTTTGAGTCGGGAGTAGGGTCACATCATATTTATGGGTCACATTGTAATTCCGGGTCTAGGGGGAGTACACACTGTAGTTCTGGGTATATGGGGAGTACACATTGTGGTTCTGAGCCTCAGGAAAGCACAAATAACACAAACAATGCTAAAGGTGTTCAAATAGCTCAAACAGGAATATCCCCACTGAGACATAACAAAAATATAACATGGAGGGCTATGTACGTCAACGCACACAGTTTAGGAAACAAGATCCTGGAATTGGAAACAGAAATAAGGAATGCCGACCTGGATGTGGTGGCGATATCAGAAACCTGGCTCACAGACTCCCACGGGTGGGACATGGTCATACCGGGTTACAACTTGCTTCGCCGGGACAGAGAGGGTAGGAAGGGAGGGGGTGTAGCATTATATACTAAAGATGACATTAAGGTCACGAGAATCTCAGATGTCCAGTATACTGGGGAATCCCTTTGGGTTAATTTGGCCAGAGGGAAGGACAAATGCTTGTATCTTGGCGTAATTTACAGACCCCCAAGACAACAGGATGACCTGGATATGGAAATAATAGAAGATATAGAAAATATCACCTTGCGTGGGGACACAGTATTGCTAGGTGACTTCAACATGCCTGATGTGGATTGGGTTACACTTACCTCTGCTTCCGGCAGCAGCAGGAGGCTATTAAACTCTATGAAAGGAGCAAGCCTCAGGCAACTGGTGTTGGAACCGACAAGGGATCAGGCAATACTGGACCTGATACTTACCAATGGAGAAAGTGTCACAGAGGTCTCGGTGGGCGACACATTGGCCTCCAGTGACCACAACATGGTATGGTTCAATATCAGGAAAGGTTTCACTAAATCTACTACACTAACCAATGTCCTCAAATTCAAGGACACAAATTTCAAAGAAATGGGAGACTTCGTTCACCAGGCGCTACAAAGCCAAGAAGAAACCGATAACGTGGAAGACATGTGGTCAACTTTGAAAGCAACCATACAAGAAGCAACAAACCGCTTTGTAAAATCAGTAAGTAAACGGCGAAGGAACAATAAGCCACAGTGGTTTACTGCGGAGATCTCAGACCTGATCAAGGAGAAGAAAAAAGCATTCATCTCTTACAAACAATCAGGGAAGCAGGACTCTAGAGCAGACTACCTGGCCAAATCAAAAGCCGTCAAAACAGTAGTCAGGGAGGCTAAATTCCTCATGGAGGAGTCTCTAGCAAAGAACATCCAGAAGGGAGATAAATCCTTCTTCAGGTATATCAGTGATAGAAGAAAAAACTCAGGCAGGATTGTACGTCTTAGGAAACCAGACGGAGACTATGTGGAAAAGGATTCGGAAAAAACCCAACTATTAAATGAATACTTCTGCTCAGTCTTCACCCGAGAAGCACCAGGGCTCGACCCTCAGCTACAGACAAGGGTTGGCTCAGTTGACCGTTTAGTAACTTTGAGTTTACACCCAGCAGTGTCTACGGTGAGCTGTCAAAGCTCAAGGTTAACAAAGCAATGGGGCCCCCCAGGGTGCTTAGGGAGCTGAGTGATGTCTTGGCGGAGCCACTGTCCGCGCTCTTCAACCTCTCCCTTAGTACAGGCAGCGTCCCGTTGGACTGGAGGACGGCTAACGTCATTCCACTCCACAAGAAAGGCTCAAAGATGGAGACAGCAAACTACAGACCAGTGAGTCTAACATCGATAGTGAGCAAACTAATGGAAACTCTAATCAAACACCAATTAGATAAGATCCTGGATGAGGAGAATCTACGGGATCCCCGACAACATGGATTTACTAAGGGGAGATCCTGCCAATCCAACCTGATTAGCTTCTTTGACTGGGTAACGGGGAAACTGGATATTAGGGAGTCCCTGGACATCGTGTACCTGGACTTTAGCAAAGCATTCGATAGCGTACCACACCGCAGGTTACTGAGCAAGATGAGTTCTATAGGATTAGGTAACACATTGACGAAATGGGTTGGGAGCTGGCTTGGAGGTAGGCTCCAAAGGGTGGTGGTGAACGGCACCCCCTCCGAAATGACGGAGGTGATTAGTGGAGTACCACAGGGCTCAGTCTTGGGCCCAATCCTATTCAACATCTTTATAAGAGACTTGGCAGAAGGGCTTCGAGGTAAAATAACATTATTCGCTGATGACGCCAAACTGAGTAATGTAGTGGGCAAATGCACAACAGACGAAGATTCAGTGCCCGACAACATGATGCACGACCTACTCCTACTGGAGCGATGGTCTAGGACATGGCAACTCAACTTCAATGCCAAAAAATGCAAAGTTATGCACCTGGGCAGCCAGAATCCATGCAAGTCTTATACCCTTAATGGCGAGATCCTAGCAAAAACGGTAGCAGAACGAGACTTGGGGGTAATCGTCAGTGAGGACATGAAGTCTGCCAATCAAGTGGAGCAGGCTTCGTCCAAGGCAAGACAAATCATGGGCTGCATACGAAGGGGTTTCGTCAGTCGTAAGGCGGAAGTCATTATGCCATTGTATAGATCCATGGTGAGGCCCCACCTGGAATACTGTGTGCAATTCTGGAGGCCGCATTATCGCAAGGATGTGCTGAGACTGGAGTCGGTGCAAAGAATGGCCACCCGGATGGTCTCGGGACTCAAGGATCTACCATACGAAAAACGGCTTGACAAATTACAGCTATACTCGCTCGAGGAGCGCAGAGAGAGGGGGGACATGATCGAGACGTATCTTACGGGCCGCATCGAGGCGGAGGAAGATATCTTCTTTTTTAAGGGTCCCACGACAACAAGAGGGCATCCGTTGAAAATCAGGGGCGGGAAACTACGAGGTGACACCAAGAAATTCTTTTTCACTGAAAGAGTGGTTGATCGCTGGAATAGTCTTCCATTACAGGTGATTGAGGCCAGCAGCGTGCCTGATTTTAAGGCCAAATGGGATCGGCACATGGGATCTATTCACAGGGCAAAGGTAGGGGAGGGACATTAAGGTGGGCAGACTAGATGGGCCGTGGGCCCTTATCTGCCGTCTATTTCTATGTTTCTATGTAAACCACTTTGAGTGTGGTTGTAAAACTACAAAAAAGGCAGTATACAAGTCCCAATCCCTTTCTAATTCCTCTATATCTTTTTTGAGATATGGCGACCAGAATTGAATGCAATACTCAAGGTGAGGTCGCACCATGGAGTGATACAGAGACATTATAATATTCTTTATCTTAATTATCATCCCTTTTCTAATAATTCCTACCATCTTGTTTGCTTTTTTGGCTGCCGCTACACATTGGGTTTCAGCATATTGTCTACAATGACACCTAAATCTTTTACTTGGACGCTAACCCCTAAGGTGGACCCTAGCATCTGGTAACTATGATTTGGATGATTATTCCCAGTGTGCATCATTTTGGACTTGTCCACATTAAGGCCCTCTTTTATCAAACCGTGGTAGAGCTCTTTATCGCAGGTTGGTAAGGTAAATGCTCCGACGCTCAAAGGAATTGAATGAGCATCAGAGCATTTACCTCACTGGCCCACGGTAGAAATCTCTACTGCAGTTTGATAAAAGAGGCCCTAAATTTCATCTGTCATTGAACAGTTTAGTGTCGTCTGCAAATTTAATCATCTCACTCATTGTTCCACTTTCCAAATCATTTATAAATATGTTAAATAGTACAGATCGTTGCAGCTCTCCACTATTTACCCTCCTCTATTGAGAAAAATGGCCATTTAACCCTACCCTCAGTTTTCTGTCCAATAACCAATTCCTACTTCACAACAAAACATTTCCTCATCAACTGGTGCTCCAAGGTGAACCTTAAACCCAGTGTTTACTAAATGGTCTGGATTGAATAATCTTTAAAGATGGCTATATAACATTGAAAAGGACGCCTCAGCCCCACCACTCCACCGCAAAACAACCACTCACAGCGCGGGAAGCATAGTGTGGTGCTTCATCATTGGCTGTCACTTCCCATTTATTATTGACTCAATACGACTCATTTATTTTTCTTTAATTTTTAAATATTTGTACCAAAAATATTATAGTTATATTATATTTATTGCTGATAAACTGGCTTAGTACTTATCTCAGCTTATCTCAGCCAACCATGGGGAGTCAGACCCGACATGTTTCGCACAAGAATTGTGCTTTTTCAAGGGTCTCCCTAGGTCGCCGCCGTCATCCGACTCCAAAACTTTAAAGAGCATAAGATCGGGTCGGGTCTGACTCCCCATGGTTGGCTGAGATAAGCTGAGATAAGTACTAAGCCTGTTTATCAGCAATAAATATAATATAACTATAATATTTTTGGTACAAATATTTAAAAATTAAAGAAAAATAAATGAGTAGTATTGAGTCAATAATAAATGGGAAGTGACAGCCAATGATGAAGCACCACACTATGCTTCCTGCGCTGTGAGTGGTTGTTTTGCGGTGGAGTGGTGGGGCTGAGGCGTCCTTTTCAATGTTATATAGCCATCTTTAAAGATTATTCAATCCAGACCATTTAGTAAACACTGGGTTTGTGGATTTATATTGAAGCTGGATTACTATTATATGACAAGTGGCCTAGATACACATAGCCAAGGTGAACCTTAGCATCCATTAACTATGATTTGGATTATTCTTACCAATGTGCATCACTTTGCATTTGTCCACATTAAATTTCATCTGCCATCTGGACGCCCATATGGAAGATCCCAATTGGTTGAAAGGAAAAGGAATCTTATTACTTTTGATTGTTCAATGTATCATTCAGGAAATATTTATTCCTTTGATGTGCAGCCCTGTCTTTGTGCCAAGATTCAAAGGAAGATGAGAAGGCTCATTGCTAGACTGACTCTATAATAGGATTACCTCAATGTTAATTATGTAGATTTTAGCATATAATTCAATAGTGACACCATTGAATAGTTGCGTTCTTTTTTGCAGAAATTTTTTTAAATATTTACCTGATATAGTCTTAGCAAACACCAAAACAATGGATTCCTTTCCCTAATCCAAAGCTTCCTAGTCAGAACCCAGGCACTCCCCTTAAGCTTCAGCACTCCCATTCCTAGACACCTCCTCCTCTGGAAAGTATCATAGAACATCCTGAAAGCCTTGGAAATGGTGATTTTTAAAGCTTTTCACTTGGATAAACAGCTGTTCATCCATATAACAAGCACTATCAAAAAATAAAGAGGTAGAATGAGAGCACAAAGAATTTGTGGAGATGTAAGTTCACTTGGGGCTTTCATTTTGAAAATCACAGGGGTAAGTCTATCCATCCATCTAGTGCAGCAAACTGCTTTATCAAAAGAAAAAAAACCCAAATGGAGTTTCCCTTTGAAAATGAACTTACAGTTCTGAAGGACTAATGGACTTTCAGGAATGCAAGCTTCCTTTCTTTAATGGGGATGATCATTTATTTACCAAATACTAAGGCATCTTAAAAAGAACAAATTGTTGTTGCCTTATTCTCCCTGCATGCAATGGCAATAAGATTAAATGGGTTCTTTATTAAGAAGAAATTTTAGTTGGAAGGAATTGACCTCTGGTATATATCACATTGTTGTAGGAAGGTTGGGAAGGAGACTGAAGCTTTCATCCAATGTAATTGTGCCTTTCAAAATGTCATGTCTTACAGCACTTGTCTACTGCTTGCTTTATTCTCTAAGCCTGAGGGATGTACATAGTATGATCTTTGTCTCATTTCAAGAAAGATACAGGATCAAGATTCTGTGCCAGTAATCTTCCTTGGATTAATGGCTTCTTTTTTTTTCTGCTAAATTTCTGCTCTCAGAGAGTCAGTGGAATGTAAATGATACCTACGGTCAGCCTGGAAATATTTAAATCTAGCTTTTTACTGCATTGCGGGTTTCCAACAGCACAAAACCCACAAAAAAACACCTGTTAATGGACGACGAGATAAAGATTTCATATGCAAATAATAGAAAGTTTATGTTCCTTCTTGGTAAAAGATTTTTGTTCTTTTCTGTAGACCAATATTGAAATGCTCGCTCTGAGCAAAAGAAATCTGCTGTGTTCTCATTCCCAAGGCTCAGTGCCACTAAAGTAAAATACCAGCCTAAATATGTCAGACTTTATTCCAGCTGCTAAATAGCAAATCATTTCACAATTAATGTGCGCCAAAAGGAATTCTAATAACAAAGAAATTAGGCAATGTGGGCATGATTTATTTGGATTTTCTTATTTCACAGGTGTCTTTCTAATTGTTCCCTCCCACCCTCCTTCTATTCTATTTATAAATTTGCATCTATTCTAAAGTACCTGAAAGTATGGTAAGGTACTATGAAAGTGAAGAATACCTGGAAAGGAAAAGCAGAATTGGAGACCTCTTTGTCTTTTTTTGCCTAAGTCTGGACTAGCTCTCTGCAGAAAACAATGGTTAATATGAGACCTCAGTATTTCTATTTGCCCCCAGATGATTACTAATGCATTAAGTAGCCAAGATTTCACAGAAAGAATTAAATTCTATTAAAAGGCACCTTGCCCCCAAAAATGTCATTGAGGCTATTCTATAAACAGTGATCAAAGTTAGCTGCCACTTATAGAATAGCATTTAGTGCCGGGAACTGCGCCTAACTTTAGGCTAACCCATTTATACCAACTGAAATGTGGTGTAAATTCTTGCATCTCTCCTTACTCTATAAATATGTGTGTGTGTAAATTGCAGAAACATCCCCTAATCCGCTTATGCTATGCTCCCTTTTTGGACCCATGGATAAAATTTAAGTGTGTGTGAATCCCACAGCTAAATTTACATGCATACATTTTAATTACTTCCAATTAGGACCAATAATTGCTCAGTAAGATCCCAATTATCAGCACTAACTGGCTCACTATTCAATTAAATTGTACAAATTCAGCACATGTAATATTTAACAACTTTTTATAGAATTGGGGGGATTGCCTGTAGGTTTAGCACCTCATAACACATGGGTGCCTAGTATGGTCTCTGCCTTAAATAGCAGTGCTGGCACTTGGGCAGTAATTCCATAAAGTGGACACTAACATTACCTATCTATTATGTGCATAAATGTTTCTAATAATGGCATATGCACACATATGTGTGCACATATGTACATAAATGCTAAAATTCTGCATAAGCACTATTCTGAAAATATGCACATATCTTACACAGTGCATATTTGACAGATGAGCATACATACCGGCAGAGACTGGGTAGGACTCACACTTGTGGGCATAACTTAGAATACTAAAGTTACACACATATCTCCAGCATTTAGATACAAGCACTTACAGCAGTTCAGATGGCCAATTTTGGGTGGACCTGAGCCCAAAGTGGATCGGCACAGAAATCTACTCTTCACCCCCTCTTGACACCTCAATCCATCAATGATCCAGCAGATCTCAGACTCTCAACTCCACCCCCCACCCTTACTTTACCTTTTAAAACTTCATGCACACTACTCTCAACTGATACCAGAGCCTCTTCTCTAATGCAACTTCCTGTTTTTATATAAGTGGGACCACATTCGTGGCAAGGCTCTGGGGTCATCAGCAAGCAGCATGTGTGAATTGCTGCCCACTGCTAGTAACCTGCAGAAGGGTTTTAAAAGATACATGGGAGAGAGTTGTGAGACTATGGAAAATGTTGGAGAGAGAGATACCAGATTATGGATGAGGGCGGGGGGGGGGGGGGGGTGAAAGCAAGAGGGAGAGATACTGGATAATAAGAAGTTAGCCAGGTGGCATGCTACTAAAACGGACCTTGGAAGAACACTGAAGGCTTCAGCTGATGGGGCTTTGGGATCTCTGCCAACCACATCAAGGGTACAGCGCTACTGTGTGGGCCTGAGTCCAAAATGGGTAGGCCCCTGCCCTCCCAGGCTCACCCATTGGTACACCACTTCAACATCTCTATGACTGCTATAATTGCACCTAACTTATAAACACATATTTCACCTACTACACTAGTATTCTATAACAGAATGTAGGCATCTATTATCCTTGGATATTCAATGCCCATGGTCAAATATGACCCATCACTGAGTATCGAGTTAATTTAGCAAGCCACTGTTAGCATTTATAAAATCATTGACTACCACCAGCTGAATATTATCCCTGAGTGTTTATATTTACAAACATTATGCGTATAAATGTGTACACATACAGGCGTGGAAGGGCATTTTTGGAAAAAATGTCTAAGTCCAGCTTATATAATTCGAGTCTAGAGTATCTTCATTCAATTTTAAACATCAATATATACATAGATGTCGTGGGTTGCTAAGAAAGCATTTATATCACCAAGAGAACGTAGCAACGGGAGTTCAGATATTGACCTCAGAGTATAGAGTGCTCATTCGGTCTGTCATTCGTCATTAATCCCTGCTAATGTTCTCATATTCTTGTATATTTTTTAAAGTCTTTTTATAATCTTTTTATTGTGTATTGTATCATTTAGATTATTAATAAACTACTGTTTATATATCATATATTTTGATCACTTAGCTTATTTTGCGTATCTGCATTCTGTGATCTACTGGTTCACCAGTGCTGTCCCAGCATTAGATTAAGTATTCCCCCATGCCAACGCGTTTCGCTTAGCTTTGTCAGGGCTGGGGAATCATAGTTTTAAACTTCCATACTATCACGCCGGCAATAACCGGTTATTGCCGGCGTGATAGTATGGAAGTTTAAAACTATGATTCCCCAGCCCTGACAAAGCTAAGCGAAACGCGTTGGCATGGGGGAATACTTAATCTAATGCTGGGACAGCACTGGTGAACCAGTAGATCACAGAATGCAGATACGCAAAATAAGCTAAGTGATCAAAATATATGATATATAAACAGTAGTTTATTAATAATCTAAATGATACAATACACAATAAAAAGATTATAAAAAGACTTTAAAAAATATACAAGAATATGAGAACATTAGCAGGGATTAATGACGAATGACAGACCGAATGAGCACTCTATACTCTGAGGTCAATATCTGAACTCCCGTTGCTACGTTCTCTTGGTGATATAAATGCTTTCTTAGCAACCCACGACATCTATGGATAAGTCCAGCTTAGACATTTCCAACTGAACATCCAGAGTTGGAGGGACAAAAGTGACCATTTTTGGATGGCAAACTATTAGACATCCAAATTACAGAATGACATGGTGACTGTTACCTGCGCTAGCTGTGGGTAATCCACAGGTACAGAGAGGAAAAAAATCCTAGAGCGGTGAATAGCCTTGTCCCTGCAGTAAAGTATCTGCCGTGTTGCTTCCCTTCCCACCCCTCCTGCTCAGCAGCCCTCCTCGCGATCGAGACACTCGCTCCCTTCTGATCACCAGTGGCAACCCCCCCCCAAAAAAAAACCATCTGAGTATCTCTTCCCCTCATCAAGCCATCTCCCACCCTTCCCCTCACCTTCAGAGCTTTCTCTTCCTGAGGTATCTGGACGTGGTAACCTTTCTCACAAGTCCAGCGCTACTGCACCAATCTTCTCCTCTGACATGAGCTGCCCAGGCAGAAACAGGAAAGTGTGTCAGAGGAGTTTTGGGACATTCGTGTGGGACTTGTGAGAACGTTGGCGCCTCTGGACACCTCAGAAAGAGAAAACTGAAAAATGCCCACAAAGATGAGGGGAAGGGAGATGGCCTGTCGAGTGAAGACCTGCAACGTGACATAAAATGCTTGAGAAATGGGCTGCGACATGGCAAATGAGGTTTAACGTGGATAAGTGTAAGGTGATGCATATCGGTAACAAAAATCTTATATATGAATACAGGATGTCCGGTGCAGTACTCGGAGAGAATCCCCAGGAAAGACTTGGGAGTACTAGTAGATAAGTCAATGAAGCCATCCGCGCAAAGCGCGGCGGCGGAGGCGAAAAGGGCAAACAGAATGCTAGGAATGATTAAGAAGGGGATCACAAACATATCAGAGAAGGATATCATGCCGCTGTACTGGGCCATGGTACACCTAAGAGGTTGAGTGGTGCTGAAGGGAAGTGGAGAGAGAGGGGGGAACAGACCCTGAAGAGAAATGAGGAGGGGAAAGAGAAGGGAGCAGATGCTGAAGGGAAGTGGAGAGAGAGAGGGAGGAGCAGATGTTGGAAAGAAGTTGGGATGGGAGAAAGGGAAGCAGACACTGGATAGGAGGGGCGAGAGAGGTGAACAGACACTGGATGGAAGATGAGAGAGAGGGGAGTAGACTCTGGAAGGAAGTGGAGAGGAGAGAGAGAGAGCACATACTGAATGGAAGAAGGGGATAAAGAAAAAAGAGCACATGCTGAATTGGGGGAAGAGGATAGAGTTAGATAATGGAAGGGGTGAGGGAAAGAGGTAGACACAATGAAAGGGAAACTGAGGTCTGGAAAGTAAGAAAGTAGACAAATGGTAGAAAACAAATTGAGAAGGAAGAGCAGAAAAGAAAAGGAAGGGAAAGGGAGAGGAGAGAAAGATTTCAGTGCATTTGAGGAGGGGACAGATACCAGATCTGAAGAGAGGAAAGGAGGAGAGAGATGCTAAAAACCACCTGGGGGAGGTAGTGAGAGATGGAAGGGAAGACAGAGATGCCAGACCATGGGGGGAGCGGAGGGAAGAAGATGTGTGCCAGATCAATGGGGGAGGGGGAGAGATGGAAGGGAGAGGCGACCGTTTCTAGTAGATGCATAGAAATAGAGCAGATGCCATATGGAAGAGGCATAGAGAAGTCAGACAGTGGATGGAAGAGAATGATGAGAAGATGAGGAAAACAGAAACTAGACAAAAAAGGTAGAAAAAGATTCTATTTATTTTCTTTTTTTTTTTCTTTTTTTGCTTTAGGATAAAGTAGTATTGTAGCTGTGTTCATAAACATTTATAAACCAAGCTGTGCCAGCTGAAGATCTCTTCCTCTAGTTTGGCAGCCAGAACTCTGATTTATAAAATGACTGAATATTGTTTCTTTTTATACTTTAATAAAATAAGTTCAGTATAAAACTATTCGGGGCTTATGCGGATGGGATCAGATGGTATGTGGGGATGGGGCGGGGACAGGGACTGAGTTTGTGGGGACTGGACGAAGATGGGGACAAAATTTTTCCCCCTTGTCATTCTCTAGAACAAATTTAATTTTTTTTAAAAATCATCTACTTGTCTTGAAGGCAAAATATCTTGCATTATTACCTTAATGTGCCCTAGTAACTTTTTAAGGCTGTGAAACTACTTATGAAGTCAGCATCCACTGCTGTTCATATATGTGGTTTTGAATAACACCATTGAAATTTCATTTTACATTAGTTTTATCTGTTTGTAAATGTCAGCCTAGAGGCTTATGGGAAATTATATCAATCTGACTCTGGCATGGGAAGGCAGATAGACCCTTAGTGCAGGGAGACTGTGTTAAGTTTCCCTGATATGGTTTTAAGTTTCCCTGATTAAATCATGACTAGCTAAAAGGTGTTAATGTCTGATTAAGAGGGTGCTTAGGACAATGGTGCACAGATCAAGCCAGAGACTTAATCCCATCACCATGCTTGCAGATGTCACACTCTCCTTTGTCAATTAAATTGACCATTGTCTCAAACAGTTTGCAAATTCTAAACAGAAAGATACTGGGAGATACAATATTTTCTCTAGTCAGAATAAGATTCCAAGGTATAAAAGCCTGCTCTCTGCAACACACATTTATCTCTTCTTCTATCAAGCTATCAGGAGAGGGGTCTTGGCCCTCTCTCTCTCTTTCTAGCTAGCTATCTCTTGGCTTGGCACTCTGGTTCTGTTTTGGCTCTCCCTCTCTCTGTCTATCCTTCCCTTTATCTATGGAACACAAAGCTTAGACCATCCCCCTTTTCTCTTTCTCTCTGCCTTTCCCTGCAACTTCATGCTTCCTTCTGGACTCTGTAAGGCAGTGAGACTGCTTTGCTCTCTGCTTAAGTGTAATGCTCTCTGCTTAAGTGTAATGCTCTCTGCTTAAGTGTAATGCTTATAAATATTACTTTTCTGTAAGACTATTTCTATAATATATTCTTTATATAATCACCCCTGGCTGTGCTTCTTATTTGATTCTATCCCTAATGAAACTTCTGTGAAGGTATTGAACTCAGGACCGCGGATTGTAAGGCCGTGTCAAACATAACCCCTCCAACCTAACATTGTGGGGGTGCGACCATCCTTACATTTTATTAAACTTACATTTTGGGGGCTTTGTCTCGGTCCTTCCTGATGATTTCATTTGGGTAAGTAGAATTTAAGTTTTTTTTTTAATGCACTGTGCAATAGGATTATGTATAGACAGAGTGATATAGAAATCAAAAGTCCTTGGAAAACCCTTAGATTGATTATACGTTAGACTGGATGACACACTGTTGAAAAGTTCCAGTAATATTGTGGGGTTTTATACTTGGTGAGATTTTATATAGCAATTGACTTTCTATTTTTGATTGATAGACAGAGTGAGATAGAAATCAAAAGTCCTTTTGGAACCCTTAAATTGTTTTAGACTGGATGACACAATTGTGAAAAGTTTCAGTAATATTTTGGGTTTTATATTTGGTGAGATTTTACTATCAAAAGTCTTTGTAGTTTACCTGTGCTAGTTTGCATTGTATGATTTGCTATTATATGCTTGCTAGGGTGTTGCATGTAAGAATATTTGAGCTGCTCTGAAGAAAAGCAGGGTTCAAAATGAAAACAGTCACTCAATTAAGACACGCCACATCTGTACTAACTTTTACTTTTTTTACCTTGTGCTTTTAATTCTATTTCTTGTCAGTCTCTGCCCTGGTGAAAGGCCCAGTGCACACTGGACTGGAACTGGCAGCTGACACCTCTGCTCTTCTATATTTTATCCTGCTAAACTTCTGCCTGTAAATTTCAGGTACTAACCAGTGTGGGCAAGTGTGGGCATAAGTGTATTATTTATGCCAATGACTCTTGCCTAACACGCTTTACCTCAATTTTCTACCTCTTAACTAAAGTCTCCCTCCTTCATAAGTGGGAGCATTTCAATCTCAAAGGCTACACACATACAGGGACATTTAGAAGCCCATTCTCTCTGCCCACGACCCAAGGCAGACTTCTGCAGCCTCAAATATGAACCCTTTTGATTTTCAAGAACTCACAGATATTGTACACAAATATTTTGACAAGAAAGGGGGTCCATATGAGGGTAATTTTCCAGAACACACATGGCACGATATTCAGAAACAAATGGTTTCTCATTCTCAGGAGTTTAGAAAGAAAACAGATAAAAGAAAATGCCTTTTCATTCAAGGCCTCTGTAGAGGACTTATTAGCCTAAGACAAGATAATACTGACTTGAACACTCAGTGCCATCAGCTGTCCAAAGACTTAGATGAGGCACAAATTAATACAGTGGTGCCTCGCATAACGAACGCCTCGCACAACGAACGCTGCACACAACGAACTTCATGTCTTGATTCACACAACGAACTTCACACAATGAACTTCGTTTCACACAACGAACTTCGTTTCACACAACGAACTTCGTTTCACACAACGAAGTCGCCCGAGCTGCCGATGTATTGCATCCTTCCGCGCAGGCACTGCAGGCAGTCGTTAGTCACTGCACTTAACTGCCCTCTCTCACTGTATACAGTCGTCCTTTTAAGATAAACTCAATATTTTTTATATATCATGGCTTCTAAAAAAAGCAGGAAGGTGATTTCTGTTGAAATGAAACGGGAAATAATTAGAAGGAGTGAATGTGGGGTAAAACAGTGTGACCTCGTCAAAGAGTTTGGCCTCAGCAAGACCACCATTTTCACCATTTTGACAAATTTATCTTTTTTTATGTCATCTTAGCATATTTTATGCTGCAGAACGAATTATTTTTTTTAACATGTATTGTTATGGGAAAACGCGTTTCACATAACGAACTTTTCGCATAACAAACTTGCTCCTGGAACGAATTAAGTTCGTTGTGTGAGGCACCACTGTATATCCATGCTAAGAACCCAAATTGTTCAGGCCACAAATTCCTTTTTAACTGTAAATGAACAATTAGAAGAGGCCAAGGCAGAATTAAAGTATTTAAAGTCAAAATGTGCCTCACAGTGACAGGCTAATGCTGTCTCCTTACAGATTCTGCCGTCTGCATCTGTGCCACCATCACCATATAATCCATGTAGTCAGAAAACCGTTTTTGTAGCAGGTCAGAGAAAGGGTAAACTAGCTACAGATGTAGAACAGGAAGAAGAACTGACAAACGAAAGTGAGGAAAATTCATTACCAGGCCAGAGCAATACCAATAGTACCCCTATAAGTGACACAGCTGCAGTAACTGTAGTGCTGCAGGGACCTATGAAAGATAGTGACATTGAAAGAATAGTGGAAAAAGTGGGCCCTATGCCTTTTAACATCAATGAATGGTGCAAATGGGCTATTGACATACTGATTCACTGGGGTCTAGGGAAATACAAAAGGATAAGCTTATGCACCTAGCCCTGGGTCCACATTATTATAAATTTGGATCTCTTGTTCATCCATACCAGTTTGTAAAGATGGGCATTGAACAACTATTTCGCTGCACCTCTTTGCAAGTACTTAGAACTCTTTCACCCCTGCCAAGTGATACACTAGAGCAGTTTTCATATAGAGTGTGGGTAATACACGCTGTACTTAAAGAGAATGAACACTGGCCCATTTCCTCAGATTATGGCCAGAGAGAACATAAAGAATTCCTATTAGAATTATTATCACCCGAGATTACTAAACATCTTCTGTTGTTCTCGGAGGACCCTAAAATTACGCCTTTTGACACTTTACTGCTCAGGATTGGGTCTGTGTGGAATACCCAGCCAGCTCAAATTATTTCAGTCTCTGAAGCTAGAAGGTGGCGTGCTGAGGGAGCACCCCAAAACAAGAAAACACCACACACAGGAAATAGAGGACACGTCAGAGGTAGTTACAGAAATACCTCCACTTACATTCCTTTCCATGAGCTCAGAGCACAGACAGAAGCATTAGAAAAAGAGAAAATGAAATGGGAACAGGATCGTCACACAATGCAGATTGAATTGGACAGGGTAAAAAGTGATTTAACAGCTAGGAACAACAGTGCTAGTCCATAGGGATGTCCTGACTCTCTGTGCCCGAATGCCAGGGTGATTCAGGCCTTCATAGCCCAGCCAGACTCCTTTCGCTTACCTGTGGACTCACTTTTGGAGACGCAGGATGAGGGAAAGAAGTCAGACTCAGAATTCAACTTGAGGTATGTGGCACCTTTGATTTTGGACACTTGCAGCTGCCCCAATGTTAATACTACCATAGAGGGTCAGGATAAATTAACTTTGATTGATACAGGGGCTAGAATCAGTTTCACAGATAGAGCGCCTCCTACTGGAGATCAGAAAAATATGGAAATTTGTGAGATTCAGGGTCTAAATGACAAAGCTTCAAAGTGTGGGTCTATCCCACAAAAGGAACTGAAAGACATTGTAGAAACTACTGCCAGCACGAGTGAGAATACAGGCAAAGAAATTGTTGAGGTGGCTGGTCTTGTATTAGGTACAGGAATTCCTAATGCTTCTAAACCTTTGGTTCACGAGGTTATTCCTGTGCAGTTAGCCACACTGTGTAGCATGCTAGTGCAGAAGCATGATCGTAGTATAACTCACTCAGAGGCTGCAGATCTTTCAATTTGGGCACAAGACTGTGGGAAAAGGTACAAATAAATTTTGTTTGAGGGCAAAGATCCTGAACCACAAACACAGCAACCAGTACTTCCTCCAGCAACAGAACTGGTGCCTAAGATGGAGGAGAAAGGTCTGAGTGGACCTATCTCTTTAGCATGTGGCTCTCCAACTGGGTCATTTGCTAAATCAGAGGGCTCTGTTAGGCTCACTATACACTCTCAGGCCCTAACTAAGATTTCAAAGCCTGTAGTGCCAGTGGCTGCCTCTTGCTCTGACATTACTGTGAAATTTAACCCTAAATGTGCATTTTTCTCTGTCCTAGACATGACTAATGATTTTCGGAATTTGCTCCTTGCCTCTGAATGCCAGGACACGACAGTGCAGAGAAAAGAAGACAAATCTAGCCTGCACCTGACTTCTGCACCGCAGTACCCATTCCTCCGAGTGCAGTGGGACCCAGGTGGCAGACATGTGGTCAAGGTCGGCCTGAATGGAACATGGACAAAGTTTGCTCTAAGTGACCTTGAGGATGCTGCTAATTTGAAATGTTTTTTTCTTCTTTTTCTTAGCAGCAGTTCAGATATAGCCATCCCAGACCAATTTTGGCACAAATATTTCTAATGTTTTCCAAGGTTCCTCTTTATCACTGCAGAGATAGAGACGTTCCAAAGAAGATATTAGCTTTGTGCCTTTTCTGAATATGAGATGGTTATGATATGCATTATTTGGACTCCTCAGGTGTTCATCTTTGCTGTTTTTTTTTTTTCTTCTCTCTATAACAATGTGTTTATTTGCAGAGTTAAATTCAGCCCTGAACACTTGACAGATGGACACTTCAAAATTTGTGTTTTATGTTGTCTGTGCCATGTGGTCTGTCTTTTGTCTATTTGTTTTAGTTTAGGGGGTACCCCAGGATTCATAACATTGGCCATTTCTAGAGCTCTGTTCCCCATTTTTTTTTAACTAGCCCAATTGCGCAATGTTCTTTTTTTTTTCCCTATAGTTTGCATATGCTAAATGTAGCTTAGTTAAGGTTATATTTTTAAGTAAAGGTTTCACTTTTTATACCATGTTTATTCTATGATCCTCATTAGATTCAGTACACATTTCTGACAAAATATATATACATTCAGTACAGAATTATGGTTTCTCTGAATTGCCATAATAGTTATATGCAGCACACAAAAACATATCTTTTTGGAATGTCTGATTAAGAACCTTAAGTACCTGATTATTGTTTGTCTTTTGCCATAACTATAACAAGTAAATGCATTAATATTGTTACATGTTGCCACATTCAGTACAGGCAACTAGTCTCTCTCTCTCTCTCTATGCATTCAGTACAGGCAATCTGGTTTCTTTCTCTCTACATTCAGTACAGGCAACATGTTTTCTCTTCCATTTTCTATCTCTTATTTGGATCACACTGGAGTACAGCTGCTGAATGATATTGGGACTCTTTTCAAATCCCTCCCTGTATGCACAGACATCATTTCATCTCAAGGGCGAACACCACCAGTTTCCAGTGACTTAACAGATCCTGTGCAAACATCAGAACCTGTGCAGACATCATTTCATTTCAAGCGTGCATCTCACCAGTTTAAAGAGACTGCCGGTTCCTGCTGGACTAATTCATCTTCCTGCACCCTGACTGCAAAGACTTTTTTACACACATGCTGTACACGTTTCCTGTTCATCGGATATAGCCACCTTCCTAAGAACGCTTTGCTGTACAATTCCTCCTATTTAACCTATTCTATGGACATTTCAGACTTTATTTCATATGCTGTACATCCACTACCTCTTGGAATGGGGAATGAGACATTCCAAAAGCTGCTGAACTTTACTGAACTCCATACTTACATTGAACAACTTAAGAAAACCTCCAAAGAAGTGAATCATACTATCACTTTTTAAAATGGACAGATTGCACAAAATTTGCTACGAGATGCTCATGTCTCAGTTTGGGAACTTTTCTTTGGGTATTCGCCCACTGCAAACCACATATTTAATGTTTTAATTCACCCTATCATTATCTTAATTATTGTACAAATTTTGCTATCTATTATTATGATTTTCATTTGCTGTTAAGTGAAACACATGTACTTTTCTTTATCTTACAAACTTCCTTCTAACTTTTAAGGCTATTATACATGTATTTCCAGTATCTTCTCTGACACTTGCTAATTTGGTTTTAATTTGGCATGGCCTATTGCATTACCATTACCAGGGTCAGACATAATATTTTCCCATATCCCATACTTAGATACTCTCTCTTATGACATCTTGGTACCTTTATACCTGAACCTCCTGAAAAAGCTTCCTGCATCCCTTATGCACCGTTCATTCGCTCAACGACTGGTAAGATATAAGCATACTGGGATCCCCGCCCAGATGATGGCCTATACAACCTAAGACAGAGGTTTGAACTCGTAATGGGAACTGTTTACGGACTATACAACCTATCTTCATAGCTTGGAGATTCTGCAAGATAGGGGACATACTGTTGGAGGTAAAAGAAGCATCTGCTAATTGCAGGCTGTTTAAAGAAGGGTACCACAAGCTTGCCCTCATTTCAAAGAATAAAAATAAAAAAATTATGAGAAATGTCAGCCTAGAGGCTTATGGGAAATTATATCAATCTGACTCTGGCATGGGAAGGCAGATAGACCCTTAGTGCAGGGAGACTGTGTTAAGTTTCCCTGATATGGTTTTAAGTTTCCCTGATTAAATCATGACTAGCTAAAAGGTGTTAATGTCTGATTAAGAGGGTGCTTAGGACAATGGTGCACAGATCAAGCCAGAGACTTAATCCCATCACCATGCTTGCAGATGTCACACTCTCCTTTGTCAATTAAATTGACCATTGTCTCAAACAGTTTGCAAATTCTAAACAGAAAGATACTGGGAGATACAATATTTTCTCTAGTCAGAATAAGATTCCAAGGTATAAAAGCCTGCTCTCTGCAACACACATTTATCTCTTCTTCTATCAAGCTATCAGGAGAGGGGTCTTGGCCCTCTCTCTCTCTTTCTAGCTAGCTATCTCTTGGCTTGGCACTCTGGTTCTGTTTTGGCTCTCCCTCTCTCTGTCTATCCTTCCCTTTATCTATGGAACACAAAGCTTAGACCATCCATCCCCCTTTTCTCTTTCTCTCTGCCTTTCCCTGCAACTTCATGCTTCCTTCTGGACTCTGTAAGGCAGTGAGACTGCTTTGCTCTCTGCTTAAGTGTAATGCTCTCTGCTTAATTGTAATGCTTATAAATATTACTTTTCTGTAAGACTATTTCTATAATATATTCTTTATATAATCACCCCTGGCTGTGCTTCTTATTTGATTCTATCCCTAATGAAACTTCTGTGAAGGTATTGAACTCAGGACCACGGATTGTAAGGCCGTGTCAAACATAACCCCTCCAACCTAACATTGTGGGGGTGCGACCATCCTTACATTTTATTAAACTTACAGTAAAACCTTCATATACAGCATTTAATGCTTTATTATTTCACTCGAGAGTCACTGTAAAATTACTGTTTTTTTAGAAATCTTATTTCCAAAATTAGGCTACCAGAACTGAATCGACATGTTATGTCAGTGATTTAATAATCAAAATTTCATTTAAATTAAAATGTAACACCAGAAAAATGTGTCTTATGAGGGAAACAGAAGAAACATGTAGCAGGAAAATATGTAATTGCTCCAGCTGAGTTCAGTAACATGTTCAATACATTATATTAACCTCAAAAGTATTTTTGAGTCTTATCAAAATCGTCACTTCTCACTGAATATAATGAATGACCTGTGAATAATGGTGGTATGAACAAAGTGACAAATGAACAAGAACATCCAAGGCATCTGACAGGATAATTTTTGCAAAGCTGATACCAACATTAAGAAAATAACAATGATGGAAAAGCTAGCTTTGCCGTTGTCACTCTAATTGTTGCCTCAAGTAATGAAAAATGTTTCCTTTTCTGAATTCAACTTTGTGCTAGCTGATGTCTATAGTTATGTCTCTTGAGATTGTAATTTACAAAAGGGGAAGTGTGTGGCAATGAATCGAGGGTTAGTTTGAAATATACTAGCATGCTAGAATACTGAAGCTTGTTAGTAATTTCACAGTACACATTATAGCCCAGCAACAGAGAAATAAAAATAAACATCAGACTCTGTCCAGCCTTTAGATAGATCACTGCTTCTGTACTATGTGCTAGTTCTGTTCACCCTTTAGATAATTCTGTTAACCACATTGAACTACCAGGTGTATAGCGGTATATAAATAAAATTTTATTATGTTATGATATTTTTATTGGATTAAAAACAAATAGCATGTCTCATCTGCAACTTGTCTGTTAAAATTTATTCAGAGGATTAAGATAGCATGGATCAATAACTAATGGCTAGTACAGAGGGACTGAGAACCAGTGAAGCCAGCTTCATATCCCACTGCTACTCCTTGTGATCTTGGGCAAGTTATTTAATTCTTTTGCTATAAGAACATAAGAGTTGGTATAGTGATACAGACCAAGGCCCATCAAACCCAGTATCCTGTTTCCAACAATAACTAATCCAGGTCACAAATACCTGGCAAGATCTCAAAAGTGTAAAACACATTTTATACTGTTTATCCTAGAAATAAGCAGTGGGCTTTCCCATCCCAAGCCCAGCTTAATGGCTTATGGACTTTTCTTTTAGGAAATTATCCATATCTTTTTAAAACTCTGCTAAGCTAACTGGTTTTTACCACATTCTCTGGCAACAAATTCCAGATTTTAATTACACATTCAGTGAAAAAATATTTTCTCAGGTTTGAGGTTTATTTAAAAATTTGATATACCGCCTTATCAAATTTCAAAGCGGTTTTACATAATATAAAAACAAAATATAAAAAGAGAGTACCTTAAAAACAAATTACAAATAATGCTACAAACAATCAAACGCACTGACAAACATTGACTTACCGATACAGGATGGAAAAGGGCAGAAATACAATTTGTAAAAAGAGAAAGCAAGAGAGAAGGACCAGAACAAAATTTACTGCTTAATAGCTTTATTCCATGCCCTCTAGTCTTAGCATTTTTGGAAAGGGTAAACAAGTGAATCATGTCTACCTGTTCCACTCCACTCAGTATTTTATAGACCTCTATCATACATCCCCTGCCATCTTTTTTCCAAGCTGAAGACCTCTACCCACTTTAGCTGTTCCTTAAAGGGAAGTCATTTTATTCCCTTTATCTGAAGAGGTGCTGAGTGAGGACCTGCTAAGGGAAAGGAAAACTCCACTGGAATATTTTACCTGCTGGAATATCTTACCTTCAAACTTGGGAAAAAGTAAACTTGGGCTTCAGCAGATTATTTCATTGTCCTTCTCTTTTACTTTTTTAGTTCAGTTCTCTACATTTTCAGCAAAGTCAGTTTAGGCAATAGGGCAGCCTTTAGAGTCTCAGGGTTTTATATAAAAAGTGATTTAGTCTAGATTAGTATTTTAGGTTGCATTTCAGAGCATAAGATAAGATCAGATTAGGGAACAAATAGCAGTTGAGGAAAACCTTTATTTAGTATTTAATTCCTTCCCTCCCACCCCAGCTCCCACCCATCTCAAGGCTGATCTTTTGATTTATAGGTTCTTCAGTCAATTAGGAACAGGGCATTGCTGAGAATGTAAAGAAAAAGAGATTATCTTTCATAAACTATAAAAGATCATAGAAAGACAGGCAAAAATATCTGGAAAAGTTAAGAGAAGCTAGTCAAGTAGTCAGGAAAGCAAAGATGCAAATAGAAGAAAAAATTAGCCAAAGTGGTAAAATGGTGGGACAAGATATTTTTTTATATCCATTAGTGATAGGAAGAAGTGCAAAAGTGGCATTGGGAGACTGAAAGGTGAAGGGGAGGAATATGTAGAAGCTGATAAAGATAAGGCTGAATTGCTTAATAAATATTTATGTTCTGTGTTCACAGCTGAAGTGCCAGGAGTGGGACCACAGATGACAAATGCAAATATGAATGGAGGTGTGGTAGACCTTGATTGATTTTCAGAGGATTGTGTTTGTGAGGAGCTAGCTAATGGTAGATAAAGTAATGGGGCTGAATAATGTACATTTGAGGGTACTGAAGGAACTTAGGGCAGGGGTAGGGAACTCCGGTCCTCGAGAGCCGTATTCCAGTCGGGTTTTCAGGATTTCCCCAATGAATATGCATTGAAAGCAGTGCATGCAAATAGATCTCATGCATATTCATTGGGGAAATCCTGAAAACCCGACTGGAATACGGCTCTTGAGGACTGGAGTTCCCTACCCCTGACTTAGGGCCTTAGACATATGGGCCAAACAGAGCCTTCAGCCTCCTTCCTAGTGCATCCTGGGAAGCAATGGGTATGGCCTAAGACTCCGATTGGCCAATTTAATGAGAGGAAGTCAGCAAGGGTTCAGTCGAGGGAGGTCTTGCCTCACCAACTTGCTTGACTTCTTTGAAGGTGTGAATAAACTTTTTTTAAAAAAAATTCAATTTTCTATACCGTTCTCCAGGTGAGCTCAGAATGGTTTACATGAATTTATTCAGGTACTCAAACATTTTTCCCTGTCTGTTCCAGTGGGCTCACAATCTATCTAATGAACCTGGGACAATGGGATTAAGTGACTTGCCCAGGGTCACAAGGAGCAGTATGGGCTTGAACCTACAACCTCAGGGTGCTGAGACTGTAGCTTTGACCACTGCGCAACACACTCCCCCTGTGGATAAAAGTGAGCCAGTTGATGTAGTGTATCTAAAAAGTGGGAGTAGTTCCATGTGCCAGCTGTCTTCTGCTTGCATCCCTCATTAAGGAATTAAAGAAACTGAGAGAGTAGATGTCAAGACTGAGAAGCATCCGTGAGAATGAGAGGTACGTTGATTAAATGGTTCATGAGGTGTCAAAGATTACTAGCAGTGGGGAAGCAGAGGCTGTGCTGAGGGAAAAATGAAGGTCTCAGATTACTGAACCCTGCAAAATTGGTACTGTTAATCCATCCATCCTTGAACTGAAGAACCGGTATGCTGCCCTGGAAGTGGAGATGAAGGAGAGGAAGGACCAAAGCTTGAAATCCCTAAAATTGCTGGATCCATGATCACTAGGAAGCAAAGTAGTAGTGGTTGGCGATTCCCTTCTGAGGGGTATAGAAGCGTCCATCTGCAGAAAAGACATGATGTCCTGGGAGGTATGCTGTCTACCTGGTGCTAAAATCCAAGATATTACAGAGAGATTGCCAAGACTCATCAACTTGATGACTATTGTCTGATGCTGCTCAACAACATTGACACTAATGATACTGCCAAGTACTCCTGCGAACATATCAAAAGTGACTTTGTGGCTCTGGGAAAGAAGGTGAAGCAGTCAGGTGTGCAGGTGGCATTCTCGTCCATCCTCCCTGTTGAGGGTAAAGGCCAGGGCAGAAAACCCTGCATCCTGGAGATTAAGGTGTGGCTATGTGGATAATGCTGTAAAGAGCATTTTGGCTTCCTAGACCATGGGGTGATTTTCCAAGGGCTGCTGAGCAGGGATGGTATACATCTATCAAAGAAGGAAAGAAGTGTCTTCCGTGGCAGGCTGGTTAATCTACTGAAGAGGGCTTTAAACTAGAAGTGATAGGGAAGGGTGATCAAAGCCACTGGGTGAGTATACGCCCTCAGGTAAGTAAATCACTGAATACCTCTACATGGATGGGAAAAGGGGACAATGTCTGGAAAGCAGTATATAGTAATGCTCGAAGTATAGGAAACAAAATTCTAGATCTAGAACCAGTGATGGAAGAAGACGAGTTGGATATAGTAGTGAACACAGAGACACGGTTTTCCGGCAGGAGGGTTTGGGCACCCTCCTGCTGTCGATCGGGAGTGTCGGGGGGGGGGGGCCTTCCGGCAGGAGGGGTTGGGCACCCTCCTGCCGGTGATCGTGAGTTTCGGGGGGTGTTCTGGCAGGAGGGGTTGGGCACCCTCCTGCCGGCGATCGGACAAGCAGCTGCTATACTTATTGCGGCAGGGAGATCCCTTGCCGCGATAAGTATAGCGGCAGCATCTACTTATAATGTAGGCCAACATTTTGCTGGCCTATATTGTAAGCGTCTCTTCCTCTACTAGGGCCGCCTAGGTTCGCCTAAGGCTCTTAGGCGAGCTTAGGCATCTTGTGGGCCTCCCTAGGTTCCCGGGGGCGCCTTCAATATAGGCAGCCTGCCTGGGGAGCATTTTTTTAAAAAACATGCATCCCGATTAGCTAATTAGAAAGCTGTAGGACGCCTTCAGCTGCCTAAAATTGGGATGCACTTTGCAGAATCAAGGCCTCAGAATATATCTAAAAAAGGAGAAATTTTACTAATAGGTGATTTTAACATGCTGGATGTTGATTAGATATCCCTATAACAGGGTATTCTAGAAGTAGGGAGATCCTGGATTCTCTACAAGGAGAACTGTTCCAGCAGCTGGTAATAGAACCCATGCGGGATGGGGTCATACTGGACTTATTGCTTACAAATGGTGAAAGTGTTTCTGATATTACAATGGGTGATCATCCGGCATCTAATGATCACTGCATGGTACAGTTTAATATTAAGACGGGTATAGAGAGGGCTCATTCAAAAGTAAAGGCTCTAGACTTTTAAAAACTTTGTTCGGATGGGGGATTACATCAAAGAATTATTGTCTGGATGGGAATGTCTGGAAGGAGTAGAAATGCAGTGAGCAAAACTGAACATAAGAACAAAAGATTTGCCACTTCTGGGTCAGACCAGTGGTCCATCATGCTCAGCAGCCCGCTCACACAGCGGCCCTTAGGTCAAAGACCAGTGCCCTATTTAAGACTAGCATTACTTGCATATGTTCTGTTCCAGCATGAACTTATCCAACCTATTCTTGAATCCCTGAAGGGTGCTTTCCCCTATAACAGCCTCTGGAAGAGCGTTCCAGATTTCTACCACTCTCTGGGTGAAGAAGTTTCAAGTTTCAAGTTTTATTATTATTTGATGGATCACTTATTCAATTTGCTAAGCGATGTTCAACCTTCTAAAAAAGAAACTAGGTTACAAAGACTAACAAAGTAACATAATTCTTACAAATAAAACAGACATGTGTCGGGAAGGAAAGGAGGGAAAAGTTACAATTCTTTCTTAGAGGGAATAAACAAAGAAGGGCAAAACAGTGAGGAGGGGGGAGATTTAAAACCTGGAGCATTATGTCGTGACTAAAATTTAAATACTAAAAGCATCTTTAAAAAGATAAGTTTTTAAGGATTTGTTAAAGGAAGTAAGGTCCTTTTCTTCTTTAATATATTGAGGTAGTGAGTTCCACCATTGAAGACCCATTATGGAAAACATATCGTGTCTTCTGGTGCCTACTATTTTCAGAGAAGGGATAGTTAAGAGATTCTGGGAGGACGACCAGAGAGGTCGAGAGGGATTATGAGGGATTAGCATTCTGCTTATAAATTGGGGTTCATTGAAGGTTAATGTTTTAAATACTAAGGCCCAGATTCTCTAAAAGTGCGTCCCGATTTTAGGTAGCTGTAGGCGTCCTACAGCTGTCTAATCAGCCAATCGGGATGCACGTTTTAAAAAAAAAAATGCTCCCCAGGCAGGCCGCCTATATTGAAGGTGAGGCCCGCAAGACACCTAGGCCCTGATTCTGTATAGGATGCCCGGGAGAGGCGTCCTATTCAGAATCGGCCTAAACTAAACCCCGATTCTGTAACCGGCGTCCATGTTACAGACGCGGGTTAGAGAATCGGGTTAGATTAGACACGGCCCGCTACACTTATCGCGGCAAGGGATCTCTCTGCCGCTATAAGTATAGCGGGCCGTGGCCCCCTGACCGATCACTGGCAGGAGGGTGCCCAAACCCTCCTGCCCGAAGACGCACCCCCCTCTCCGACACTACCGACCGCCGCCCCCCCGACAATATCGGTCGCTGGCAGGAGGGTGCCCAATCCCTCCTGCCCGAAGACGCACCCCCCGGCGCTAACAACCCCCACTCCACCAAACCTGTTCTTACAGATGGGTCTTGCACGTCGAGCAAGCAGGCACGCCTCGTCGAAATGAGGCGGGCCCGCCCCTTCCCGGCCCATCCCGCCGAAGCCTAAGGCCTGATTGGCCCAGGCTCTAGAAGCCTGGACCAATCAGGCCTTAGGAATAGCGGGTCCGCCCATCCCTACTAAGTCTAAGGTCTGATTGGCCAATCAGGCCTTAGATTAAGTGGGGATGGGCGAACCCTTCTAGAGCCTGGGCCAATCAGGCCTTAGGCTTCGGCGGGATGGGCCGGGAAGGGGCGGGCCCGCCTCATTTCGACGAGGCGTGCCTGCTTGCTCGATGTGCAAGACCCATCTGTAAGAACAGGTTTGGTGGAGTGGGGGTTGTTAGCGCCGGGGGGGGGGTGCGTCTTCGGGCAGGAGGGATTGGGCACCCTCCTGCCAGCGACCGATATTGTCGGGGGGGATCGGTAGTGTCGGGGGGGGCGGTCGGTAGTGTCGGGGGGGGCGGTCGGTAGTGTCGGGGAGGGGGGTGCGTCTTCGGGCAGGAGGGTTTGGGCACCCTCCTGCCAGTGATCGGTCAGGGGCCACGGCCCGCTATACTTATAGCGGCAGAGAGATCCCTTGCCGCGATAAGTATAGCGGCCGCGTTTACTTACAATGTAGACCAGCATTTTTCTGGCCTACATTTTTAAGCTTCTCATCTACTAGGGAGACGCGTAGGGCCGCCTAGGTTCAGCCTAAGGCCCGCCTAAGGCCCTTAGACGAGCTTAGGCATCTTGCGGGTCTCCCTAGGCTCCCGGAGGCGCCTTCAGGCCTGCCTGGGGAGCATTTTTTTTTTTAAAACGTGCATCCCGATTGGCTGATTAGACAGCTGTAGGACGCCTACAGCTGCCTAAAATCGGGACGCACTTTTAGAGAATCTGGGCCTAAAAGTATAACCTTGAAGGTGATAAGATGACTGATTGGGAGCCAATGGGAATAAATCATTAAGGGCGTGACATGATCGTATTTCTTGGCATTGTGAATTAGCTTAACGGCTGTATTTTGAATAATTTGCAGTCTTCTTTTTTCCTTTTGTGAGATATTAAGTAAAAGAGAATTACAATAATCCATTTTTGCTATTATCAAGGAATGAATCAGTATGTTGATAGATTTAGGCTCAAGAAACTTTGAAGTTGATCGTATCAAGCGCAATTTGTAAAAAACAGGTTTTGACTATATGACTAATGTGGTCCTGAAACAGTAATTTGTCATCAACAATAACCCCTAAAATTTTTAAAGTAGATACAAATTCTAGGGGGATGTTATTAAGGACAAATGGGGACTTCAAGGTTATGTCCTTTTTCCAGGTGAAAAGCATATATTTGGTTTTTTGTATATTTAATGCTAATTTGTTGGAATTGAGCCAGTTTTGTATTTTTTCGAGTTTATTATTGATTGACGTAATATCTTCATTGTTTTCTGGATCAAAAGGGTGGAGAAGCTGAAGTAAGTAAATGAAGTAAAACCTATTGACTGGCAAATGCTCAGTAATGGGGAAAGAAAAATATTGAATAGAAGAGGCGACAGAATAGAACCTTGGGGAATCCCATAGGTTGAAGAGTAGGCTTTCGAATATTCATTGTTGTACTGGACTATTGACGATCGGTTGGAAAGATATGAAGTGAACCAGTTTAATACTTGATCATTGATGCCTATCGATTCTAATTGTCTAAGTAGCAAGTCGTGGTCTATTGTGTCGAAGGCACAAGAAAGGTCTAATGAAAACAGAACTACGGATTTGTGATGATCTAAATAATAATGAATATTGGTTATTAACCCAATCATTGAGAATATTCTGTGTTATGGAATTTACGGAAATTCTGTACGTTTGTACAGAATCTGTTCCCTTTTAACTTTAGCGAGTGCCCTCTGGTTCTCTTCACCGCAGAGAGAGTGAACAATTTCTCTTTCTCTACTAAGTCAATTCCTTTCAATATCTTGAATGTTTTGATCATGTCCCCTCTCAATCTCCTCTTTTCAAGGGAGAAGAGGCCCAGTTTCTCTAGCCTCTCATTGTACGGCTACTCCTAATCCCTTAACCATTTTTGTCACTCTTCTCTGGACCTTTTTGAGTAGTACTATGTCCTTTTTCATGTGCGGCGACCAGTGTTGGACGCAGTATTCCGGGGGGGAGCGTACCATGGCCCGGTACAACGGCATGATAACCTTTTCAGATCTGTTTGTGATCCCCTTAACAGGGCAGGATTAATTTGTCAAGGGCCCCTAGGCACACAAATATACTGGGCCCCCTGCCCCACCCCACCATGTGCCCAGGCGGAAACAGGAAGCTGCATCAGCGGGAAGCTTTGGGCAAGCAGGACTGCTTGCACAATTACAGTTCCCGTTGCCTTTCTTACCCACGTTGCATGCTTGTCTTACTTTACGTCAATGGGGAGGGGGCGCATTGCCGATGGGGGTGGGGCCCGCGTTGTCGATCGGGGGGGCCGCATTGACAATCGATGCTGGAGGGGCCCATCGCCATTTGGAAAAAACAATGTTGATGCCCTCCTAGATCGGGCCCCCCTGACCATTTCAGGCCCTAGGCACGTGCCTACTTGGCCTATTGGTTAATCCTGCCCTGTTTCTTAATCATTCCTAGCATTCTGTTTGCCCTTTTCACCGCCGACGCTGCACATTGCGCAGACGGTTTCATTGACTTGTCTACAAGTCTCTTTCCTGGAAGCTCTCTCCGAGTATAGCACCGGACATCCTGTATTCGGGCTTATGATTTTTGTTACCGACATGCATCACCTTGCACTTATCCACGCTGAACCGCATTTGCCATTTTGCAGCCCATTCCTCGAGTGTGTTTGTCTCGTAGGTCTTCACAATCCTTCTGTGTCCTCACTACTCTGAAATTTTATCACCTCACTTGTTGTGCCAATTTCTAGGTTGTTTATAAATATGTTGAAGATCACAAGCCCGAGCACCAAACCCTGCAGCACTCCACTCGTGACACTTTTCCAGTCCGAGTATTGTCCATTTATCCCCACTATTACCTATCCGCCAACCAGTTTTTAATCCACGTGAGTATATCACCCTTGATTCCATGGCTCACAATTTTTCAAAGTAGACGTTCATGCGGGACCTTGTCAAACCCCTTCTGTAAATCTAGATATATGATGTTGACTGGGTCACCCTTGTCTATCTGTCTATTTACTCCCTCAAAGTGCAGTAAGTTTATCAAGCAAGATCTTCCTTTGCTGAAGCCGTGCTGGCTGGTCCTCATCAGTTTGTGTCCGTCAAGGGGATCGATGATGCATTCTTTTATCAGTGTGTCTACCATTTTTCCTGGTACCGAAGTCAGACTCACTGGTCTGTAGTTTTCCAGATCCCCCCCTCAAACCTTTCTTGAAGATTGGCGTAACATTCGCCAATTTACAGTCTTTTGGAATCTTTCCTGATTTGATCGACAGATTGGCTATTAGTTGAAGCAGTTCAGCAATAACCCCTGTCAGTTCCTTGGTGGATGCCGTCCAGTCCTGGGGATTTATCATTTTTAAGCCTATCAGTCTGTCTGCATACCTCTTCTAGACTGACCATCAACCCTGTCAGTTTCCCGTCTTCACTTCCTGTGTGTATCCTGTTGGCTTCTGGTAAACTGGATATATCCTCTTTGATAAATGCAGATGCAAAAAATGTGTTCAGTTTGTCGGCAATGACTTTGTATTCCTTTAGTACTCCCTTTATTCCATGGTCATCTAATGGCCCCACTGCTTCCTTCGTGGGTCTTTTCTCCTTAATATATCAAAAGAACTGCTTAAAATTTTTGCCTCCTTGGTTATTTTTTCCCCGCAGTTGCTTTTGGCCCCTCTTACCGTCTTATGGCACTTGCTTTGATGTTGTTTGTGCTTTTTCCAGTTTGCCCCTCTTACCGCCTTATGGCACTTGCTTTGATGTTGTTTGTGCTTTTTCCAATTTTCGTCCGTTTTTGTCCTTTTCCATTCCTTAAACGAAGTCTTCTTGTCTCTGATCACTTCCTTCATTGCTACAGTGAGCCACGCTGGTTCCTTGTTCTTCTTCCCCTTGGAACCCTTTTTGATACGCGGTATATATAGATTTTGCGCTTCAGTGACTGTGTCCTTAAAAAGGGACCATGCTTGTTCTAGGGTATTTACAGTGCTTATCCTCTTCCTAATCTTCTTCCTCACCATGACTCTCATCCCTTCATAGTTCCCTTTTCGGAAGTTCATTGCCATGGCAGTCGTTCTGGATCAATTTTTTCTTCCTATGTCTAGGTGGAAGTGGATCATGTTGTGATCACTGTTTCCCAGCGTCCATTCTACTTCTATACCTTGTGCCGGTCCTCATAGTCTATTTAGAATTTTAAGTCCAGAATTGCATTTCCTCTCGTATTTTCCATGACAAGTTATTCCAGGAAGCAATCGCCTACAGCATCCAGGAACTTGGTCTCCCTACTGCAGTTGGAGTTGCCTAAGTTCCAATCTATCCCTGGATAATTGAAGTCGCCCATGATAACTGGAGTTATTGTAAGGGCGACAAATCTTTTTGTGAGGCAAGTAAATAAAAGTAAGAGGAAAAGAAGGCCGCTTTGGTTCTCAAAAGTAGTAGCTGAGTAGGTAAGGAATAAGAGGTTAGCTTTCATAAACTACAAAAGATCACAGAAAGAGAAAGACAGGCAAAAATATCTGGAAAAGAGAGAGGCTGGTCGAGAAATCTGGAAAGCAAAGATACAAATGGAAGAAAAAATAGCTGACATGGTAAAATGGGGAGACAAAACATTTTTTGGATATATCAGTGATACGAAGAAGTATGACGATTTTTAAAAAGGACTCCAGGGGAGATCTGGGGAATTACAGACCGGTAAGCCTTATTTCAGTGCTGGGCAAAATGGTAGAAACAATTATAAAAAATAAAATTGTGGAACACGTAGACAAACATGATTTAATGAGACGGAGTCAGCATGGGTTCAGCTGAGGGAGATCTTGCCTCACAAATTTGCTTGACTTCTTTGAAGGTGTGAATAAACATGGATAAAGGTGAGCCAGTTGATATAGCATATCTAGATTTTCAGAAAGCTTTTGATAAAGTTCCTCACGAGAGGCTCCTGAGAAAATTAAAGTGTCATGGGATAGGTGGCAAAGTTCAGTTGTGGATTAGAAATTGGTTATCGTATAGAAAACAGAGGGTAGGGTTAAATGGTCATTTTTCTCAATGGAGGATAGTAAACAGTGGAGTGCCGCAGGGGTCTGTACTGGAACTGGTGCTATTTAACTTATTTATATATGATGTGGAAATTGGAACGACGAGTGAGGTGATTAAATTTGCAGATGACACTAAACTGTTCAAAGTTGTTAAAATGCATGCGGATTGTAAAAAAATTGCAGATGGAACTTAGGAAATTGGAAGACTAGACGTCCAAATGGCAGATGAAATTTAATGTGGATAAATGCAAAGTGATGCACATTGGGAAGAATAACCTGAATCACAGTTACTGGATGCTAGGGTCCATCTTGGGGATTAGCGCCCCAGAAAAGGATCTGGGTGTCATTGTAGACAATACAATGAAATCTTCTGCCCAATGTGCGACGGTGGCCCAAAAAGCAAATAGGATGCTAGGAATTATTTAAAAAGGGATGGTTAACAAGACTAAGAATATTATAATGCCCCTGTGTCACTCCATGATGCGACCTCATCTGGAGTATTGCGTTCAATTCTGGTCTCCTTATCTCAAGAAAGATATAGTGATGCTAGAAAAGGTTCAAAGAAGAGCGACCAAGATGGTAAAGGAAATGGAACTCCTCTCGTATGAGGAAAGACTAAAACAATTAGGGTTTTTCAGCTTGGAAAAGAGATGGCTGAGGGGAGATATGATTGAAGTCTACAAAATCCTGAGTGGAGTAGAAAGGATACAAGTGGATCGATTTTTCACTCCATCAAAAATTACAAAGACTAGGGGACACTCGATGAACTTACAGGGAAATACTTTTAAAACTAATTGGAGAAATTTTTTTTTCACTCAGAGAATAGTTAAGCTCTGGAATGCATTGCCGGAGGTTGTGGTAAGAGCAGAGAGCATAGCTGGTTTTAAGAAAGGTATGGACAAGTTCCTGGAGGAAAAGTCCATAGTCTGTTATTGAGAAAGACACAGGGGAAGCCACTGCTTGCCCTGTATCGGTAGCATGGAATATTTCTATGCCTTGGGTTTTGGCCAGGTACTAGTGATCTGGATTGGCCACCGTGAGAACAGGCTACTGGGCTTGATGGACTATTGGTCTGACCCAGTAAGGCTGTTCTTATGTTCTTACAAAAGTGGCATTGTGAGATTCAAAAGTGAAGGGGAGGAATATGTAGAAGCTGATAAAGAAAAGGCTGAATTGCTTAAATATTTCTATCTCCGTTCACAGCTGAAGATCCAGGTGCGGGACCGCAGAAGACAAATGCGAATAAGGACGGTGGAGTGGTAGACCTCGATCAATTTTCAGAAGGTTGTGTTTGTGAGGAGTTAGCTAAATTAAAGGTAGACAAAGCGATGGGGCTGGATGGTATACATCTGAGAATGCTGAAGGAATTTAGGGAAGTTCTGGTGGCTCCATTGACTGATCTTTTCAATGTTTCTCTAGAGTCAGGAATGGTACCAGAGGACTGGAGAAGGGCGGATATGGTCCCTCTACACAAAAGTGGAAGCAAGAAGTAGGAAATTACAGGCTAGTAAGTCTGACTTCTGTGATGGTAAGCAAATTAATGGAAATGCTTTTAAAACAGAGAATGAAGTTTCTGGAATGGATTACAGGACCAGAGACAACATGGATTCACTAGAGGTAGGTCTTGTCAAACAAATCTGATCAATTTCTTTGACTTGGTGATCAGAGAATTGGATAGAGGGAGTGTGCTAGATGTGCTGAATTTAGAATTTTACAAAGTCTTTGGCAGGGTACCACACAAATGTCTAATAAATGAACTGAATGCTCTTGGAATGGGCCTCAAAGTGATGGTCTGGATCAGGAACTGGTTAAGTGGAAGACAACAGAGAATAGTGGTCAATGGAGATCACTCTAAGGAAAGGGATGTTACCAGTGATATGCCTCAAGGTTCTGTTCTTGGCCCTGTTCTTTTTAACATTTTTATAAGAGATTTTGCTGAAGGGCTATCAGGTAAGATTTGCCTCTTTGCAGATGATACCAAAATCTGCAATAAAATAGACACCCCGGATGGTGTGAATGACATGAAGAAAGACCTAGCAAAGTTTGAAGAATATCCAAAATTGGGCAACTAAAATTTAATGCTAAGAAAGGCAAGGTCATGCATTTGGGCTGCAAAAACCCGAAGGAATGGTACAGTTTAGGAGGTGAAGAACTTTTGTACAAAACAGAAGAGCTCAGTTATCCTCTCATTGCCATGAGCTTTACCCATCCACCTCCTCCTAAGTCATATATTTTTTAATATAGTTTAAATAAATATTTATCAATACTTAGTCTCCCCATAACCCTTATTAAGCTTTAAGGAGTAGAGACAATCACTTATCTTTTTTACGCATTCTGTCCGTCGGCCAGGGGGAATAAATCTGACACGTTTCGCCCAAAAAACAAGAAACAGATTTCTCAAGAATTTCCCCTATTTACTCCTTAAAGCTTAATAAGGGCTATGGGGAGACTAAGGGCTCCTTTTATCAAGGCGTGCTACGGGGCTTAGCGTGTCGGACATTTCATCACGCGCTAAGACCTTGAAACCTGTAGGTCAGGGGTGTCCAATGTCGGTCCTCGAGGGCCGCAATCCAGTCGGGTTTTCAGGATTTCCCCAATGAATATGCATTGAAAGCAGTGCATGCACATAGATCTCATGCATATTCATTGGGGAAATCCTGAAAACCCAACTGGACTGCGGCCCTCGAGGACCGACATTGGACACCCCTGCTGTAGGTAGAGGAGGAACTAAGATGGCGGACGTCTAGTGGCTGTGGTCCGATTGTTGAATTTTTTCTTCTAAAATTTTTACCTTGTGATGCTGCTCTGAGATGCTGTTTGCGTTTTTTCTTGAAGCATGCCCCACACTAAAAGAAAAGGAGTAGTGAGAGAGTTACAATATTTGCCTCTCACCTCCTCACGGGTACAGCCGACACTGCAGCACTTTTTTGAATTACGGACAACAGCCGACCCTCAGTCATACCAATGATGGCAGACTTCCACGCAGACTTGGAGTGAGGGAGCACCCGAGTCTTTGGAGTTCCAGATATCAATGTCGCCGCCGAAGATCTCTGTACCGCTCTGTCCAGTGAGTGGGCAGAGTAGTGATTCCTTCTCCAGAGAGGAGGGTGGAGTGATGCCAGAGAAGGTAATGGGTGAAACTACGCTCCAGGATGGAGCACAGAAATGGAAGAATGCTGATGGTAAGGGTTTGGGGACCTCAACTAAACACCCTGCAGTAACTCTGGAAACTATTGGAAGCCATAAGGAGAATAGATGAAAAGGTGGATAAAATTTCTTCTGATATGCATGTACTGGTTAATAACGTGGACTCTTTCTTTAAATGTTGAAGAGGTGAAACAGGAATGCTTTGATAAAATTGAATCTGAGACTGTCTCTTTGAAAAACTCTATTGCTACAATTATTAGCAAACAATCTTTAACCTCAAGGAAGATTGAAAATTATAATTGTCGCCTGAATTTGAGAGTATTGAACTTTCTAAAAATTTCTACTATGCCCCTGATTGAGCTCTTTAAAAAATTTCTTATAGAAAATTTGAAGTTTTCGGCTGACCAGATACCACCAACAAATAAATTGTTTTGTATATTTTATTTCCTGTCAAAGTTTGTTTTTCTTTGATGTGAAAATGAATAAATAAATAAATTGTTCTATTTGCCTGCCTCAAGGAAAAACTTTGAGACAAAAGAATTACCTGCCATTGGATTACCTGTGTCCGATAGTTTACCTGTTGACACTAATTTACAGAACTAAACGTCAGCTTTGGAAAGCTCGTATTCTGATATTATAGAGAGAGCTACACTGATTGTTAGTTTTATATTTGAGAAAGATCTTAATTCTATAATGAGATTATTTTTCAAAAGCTCTGTTTCACAATTTTGTGGCCAAAAAATTTGGTTATATCATGATGTAACAAAATTAACCCAAGAAAGGTGCAAGTTATTTCTTGCAATGAGAGATGAGACAAAGAAATTGGGTGCTACCTTTATGTTAACCTACCCCTGTAAATGTATTATTAAATATATGGGTTTGAAATATATATTTTATGCACCCAATCAGCTAAGATCCTTTTTGGACTTCAAGGGCTTTAGCAGAGATGGAATGTCCGGTTCAAATAATTTGTAACTGGGGAGGGGGGGGGGAGGGGGGGTTAACATATTAAGCCTTTTCCTAAATAGTTTCCTGTGACTTATCTCTTGGTAATTTTTATTCCTCCTTTCTTTCTGTTTGTGGTCTAAGGAAGAGCTATTTCCATAAGACTGTTATTACTTCTTAATTTATACTTGGATTATGGCTCTGTATTTCCTTACACAAGTTGTTATACTTGTGAAAAGTTATAATTATTAAAAAAAAAATTTTTTTTTAAATGGTTATTGTCTAAATTGTAAACTCATGTTCTTTTCTATATTTTCTTAATTGGTGTTAACCGAGTCGAGCTTTATTACATAAAGATGATCTGGTCTATAAAACTAAGGTTTAGTTTAATTTAGTAAAGCTCATGACAATGAGAGGATAACTGAGCCGGGTAAAGCTTTGGATTCTCGCCCAGAAATAGCTAAGAAGAAAAAAAATAAATAAAAATTTAAATTGAATAAGGTTGGGCAGACTGGATGGACCATTCGGGTCTTTATCTGCCGTCATCTACTATGTTACTATGTTACTATGAGCCTTGAGTGTGTCACCCTTAGGTGCCTAACTCCTTCCGTTAGTGCGCTTTTGCTGTGACAAACACTACCCCAGCGTGTCCTCTGCAACTAGAGGATCCCTTCAGGACTTGTAAAGGATCCAGGCAACTGCCTAGGAGTGCATAAACTGGTATGTTTGGCCTTTTCCTCTCAAGGATCAAATCATCAGTCAGAATGTTCAAAGAAAATAAAGGTTATTTAGGCCACCGGCCAAATTGAGTCTCAAAACAGTATCACATTCCTGGCATACAGCATAGATAACTTTAAAATCAAAAAGAAAACAAATCAGTTTCACAAAACTGGTCACAATCCTGAAACTAAGGGCTCCTTTTACGAAGGTGCATTAGGGCCTTAACGCACGGAATAGCGCGCTCGCTAGCCGCTACCGCCTTCTCTTGAGCAGGCGGTAGTTTTTCAGCTTGCATGTGCTATAGCACACGCTAATCTGGTGCATGCGCTAAAAAAGCTAGCACACCTTCGTAAAAGGAGCCCTAAGGTTTGGTAACACTGACCCAGTTAACTTCACTAGGCAGTCCAAAATTAGAACAGAAATAAAAAATAAATGCTTCACAAAAACAAATATACTCCTGGTTGCTGTTGAGCTGGTTTATGCAAAGTTTGGCAATAACAGTCTTTGCCAGCTCTTATCATTAATACACACACAGCATGTAGAAATGTGTGCAACAGGCTTTAGTCACAGTTCTTTTCATATGATCGCTTCAAACAGTTCACTTATCAAAATTAACAGTAGTAGCTGGTAGTTCTTTAATAGTTCCTGACACCACACAGTATCTATAATGTGACCATTTATTTTTTTCATTAAAAATGGGACATCTATTAATTGTCAGTCCCACCCCCAATTTCTTCCATTCATTTTTCATGTACACATAGAGGGTCATAATCAAAAAACTCATCTAAGTCCCTTTTTGGCCTAAGGCCTTAAACATTGAAAGCAGAAGCAGGGAAAATGTCCATAACAAAAAAAAAGTCCTTTTTTTGATAATGGCCTGCCTCTACATTCAGCTGTTTAAACGCCCAGACCACCACTACGTCTACACTTATACCCCATAATGAACCAAAAAAATGCGAAAGCCCCATACGTCCAACACAAGGGCTTTTAGGCGAAGGAGGAGCCAGTCCTTCGCCTAAAAGCTGGATTCTGTAACTGGTGTCTGTCAAAAACAACACCGGTTACAGAATCCCCACACCTTAAAACGATCCGGGCAGGAGGGAGCCCAAGCCCTCCTGGCCCGCGGCACCCCAAACCCCCGACTATGTTCAGGGCAAGAGGGAGCCCAAGCCCTCTTGCCCCGCAGCACCCCCCGATTACATTCGGGGCAAGAGGGAGCCCAAGCCCTCTTGCCTCGCCAACTCCCCGACAGCATCGGGGCAAGTGGGAGCCCAAGACCTCTTGCCCCACGGCACCCCCGATTACGATCAGGGCAGGAGGGAGCCCAACCCCTCCTGCCCAGGCGGACCCCCTACCCCCCACTACAATACGGGTAGGAGGGATCCCAGGCACTCCTGCCCTTGACACAACCCCCCCAATGACCGCCCCCCCTGAACCCCGATCGGCCCCCCCATCAACCCACGACTCCCCATGACCCTCCCACCCCCCCATACCTGTAACATGTTGGCCGGACAGACAGGCCTGCCGGCTGCAGAATGGGGCCGGATTGGCCCAGGCGTCTGAAACCCTGCCCACAGGTGGGGCCTAAAGTGCCTGGGGCAACCAGAATAGGCCCGGGAGTCTTAGGCCCCTCCTGTGGGCGGGGCCTTATGCACATGGGCCGGCTTGGGCGAGATGAGGCATCTCTCCTGCCGCGATCATTGCTGTAGGGGGTAGGCAGGTTGCTGGGGCCACTGAGCTGATCGCAGCAGCCACCATCAGTTCAGCAGCCACTTTTTCGGCACTTAGACCTGTTTTGACTTCGTCTAAGTCAAAAACATATAAGTGCCGACTAGGCAACCTGCCTAAGGTTTTGGTTATACCTGCTGCACGCCTTGGTGTAGGTCAGCTCACCTCCCGCCCTTTCCCCTCCTCTAAACACGCCTCTTTTCTCTCTGTGCGTTTAGTGGCAGGGGAAAGGACTAAGCTGGTTTTAGATACGTCTAAAACCAGCTTTGGTTATGGGTACTTGGACGATCAGGCTTTTTTATCATCCAAGTAGCCGTTTAGGACACTCTTTATACTTTTTTTTTGATTATGAACCCCATAATATCTTCATATTAATTCATAATGGTACCTTAAAATTTAAAAAAAAGAAACCTACAAAGCACACTATACGCAGATAAAATGTTAATTATCATTTATATTTGGGGGGTTTTCAAAGATGTCAAGGCAAATGACTTTAAAATATGCAATGTCACCTCAGTAACTATAGAAAAATAGACAAATATAGTGCAAAATAAAGACAGCAGATATAAATTCTCAAACCTGACACATTTTGATCACTAAATTGAAAATAAAATCATTTTTCCTACCTTTGCTGTCTGGTGATTTCATGAGTCTCTGGTTGTGTTTCCTTCTGACTGTGCATCCTTTCTTTCTGCACTCAGGCCCAACAATTGTCCCTTTCTATTCCCTCCCTCCTTCCTATGTCCTTAGTGCCCTCAGTGCCTCCTTCCCATGTCCATAGTGCCCCCAGTGCCTCTGTCCTGTGTCCTTAGTGCCCCCAGTGCCTCTGTCCTGTGTCTTTAGTGCCCCCAGTGCCTCCTTCCCAAGTCCATAGTGCCCCCAGTGCTTCTGTCCTGTGTCCCTAATGCCCCAGCACCTCCTTCCCATGTCCATAGTGCCACCAATGCCTTCTTCCCATGTCCATAGTGCCCCCAGTACCTTGGTCCTGTCCTTAGTGCCCCCAGTGCCTGTGTCCCTAGTGCCCCAGTGCTTCCTTCTGAGATAAAAAGGCTGCTTTGTTGACCTCATTGGAATAACTACAAGGCGGCATTGTATCTTCCAAAACAGACAATATTTGTTTATTGTTAGTATAAAAAGTTACAATATTACAGCAGCCAAGGCATAGCACAAAAAAAATATATAAAGTATTGTCAGTTCAGAATATACAATGGAGAGAAGAATTTGAACGCATATGCTTAGCAGGGGGCTAGCAGTTCCCCGTAGCATAAGTAAGTGAATCTTTCTCTGGCTTTTCTTAGAATGCACGTGTTTTTTATACAGAGAAATTCTTCCTTTGTTCCAAAAAAGGCCATCCCCGAATTCTAGTTATGTACTTCCCTATTGGTACATAAAAATAATGTACAGCTAACTCTTCCCTATCGTCCACGCCTCTCTCTCACCTCCACACTCCCCCACCCCCCCAGGAAAAGGGGGGCCTTGCAGAAACAGAGAACTGGTTCTGAACTCTCATCTTTCAGCACGGAGACCTGCAGCTACTAATTAGAGGTTTTACAATTCTATGCATATTCGAGTTGGTGTCCTTGTAAGATGAAAAGTTGGCAAAGAGATGGCCTTTCAACAATCTAGCTGTCTGGTTCCCATAGCTTGGTTCAGAGACAGAGAGTCCATGGTTTGGTACCAAGTTCTTTCATCTTGTTACACCCACATGAGCAGAGCTCCTTGCTCATTATAAATGGTTTATGGCTTTTTAGGGTGTCTGGCATATGAAGTCATACAGCAGTGATAAGAGTCCAGCAGGGCTTTGAAGAGATCTCCCAGCAGGGAATGAAAATAAGAACATCATTGCTGGCATTGCAAAGGCTGCAGCTGTAGCAAGGTACACAGGCTGGGCCTGGCTATGGGAAAATATGTCTGTAGTTTCCAGCATACACAAGTGAAAATCCAGGTCTGTAGAGTCCAGTAGAATCATCCAGATGTCCAGGATATACATGTCACTTCCCATGTCCATAGTGCCACCAATGCCTTCTTCCCATGTTCATAGTGCCCCCCAGTACCTCTGTCCTGTCCTTAGTGCCCCCAGTGCCTCTGTCCTGTGTCCCTAGTGCCCCCAGTGCCTCCTTCCCATGTCTATAGTGCCACCAATGCCTCCTTCCCATGTCCCTAGTGCCCCCAGTGCCTCCTTCCCATGTCCATAGTGCCACCTTCCTATGTCTTCCCTTGCCTTTGTCCCTCCCCCGAAGCCAGCCTGCCTGCCTACCTCCTTCCCTCCCTCCAGTGCCTGATTCAACACCCCCCCCCCCGTGGATTTAAACCCCCCCCACCCGCCCGTCCGTATACCACCGCTGCCAGCCAGTCTGCCTCCCTGCCGCGCTGATTCAAACCCTGGTCCACTGCCGCTGCTTCTTGCCTTCTTCCCGACGTCAATTTTGACATTGGAGAGGAAGTTTGGGCCAGCCAGGCAGCGATTGGCTGGCCCAAACTTCCTCTCCGATGTCAAAATTGATGTCGGGAAGAAGGCAAGAAGCAGCGGCGGCGGCCCAGGGTTTGAATCGGCGCAGCAGGGAGGGAAAATGATCGCCCGTCCTGGTGTCCCCGCGCACAGCTTCGGGACGCTGTCCCTGAAAACGGGACATTTCGGTGTACCAAAGCGGTGGGTCGGGACAACGGGACGGTCAGTCCAAAAACGGGACTGTCCCTTTGAAAATGGGACATATGGTCACCTTAAGTATCTCATACAGAGAACTCAGGAAAATTTTAGCAGTGCTAAGGGGAAATGTAGCACACAGCCTGTAGATTTTAATCTGTTCCTGGTCTCCGTGGCAACCTCTCAGAGGTGCCCCAGCTGAACGGAGCACACTGATTACCACAGACCGGAAAAAGAAAAAATGCTTCAAACCCAAAACAAATTCACACTCCTTTCTTTCCAAGATAAGCTTTTACAAATTACTATGTTTAAAGTTCATGAAACCAAAAACACCTCTCAGCAGGCAGGTAAGTAAGAGAGCATTTGTTATACCAGAATATAAAGCATAATTCTTCTTGCAGCCAACCCAGCACCATTAGACAAAATCATATGTAATAATAATAATAATAATAACTTTATTTTCCTATACTGCCAACACCCAAAAAGTTCTAGATGGTTCACAGAATAAAGAGGACTGGACATTCCAGTGATGATACAAAGCACACAGAAAAGCAGTACAATATTTCAATAGTGAAAAATACAATAAGAAACTATGACAGTCATCAATCAAGTAACGAATTTTTTGAACAAATAGGTCTTAACCAATTTTCTAAAGGTGCAATAAGATGCAGATTGTTGAATCAGGTCGTCAAACCATATTTGAAGTTTACCTGCTTGATAAGCCAAAGATCGATCAAAATATTTTTTATAATGGCAATTTTTGGGATTAGGAAAAGTAAGTAAACCAGTACGCCGAGTAGGCATAGTTGAACAGTACCATTCAAAATGAGAGAGGAGATATAGCGGAGCTAATCCAAATAATATCTTATAGCAAATACAAGCAAATTTGAAAAGTACTCTTGCTTCCATTGGCAACCAGTGCAGCTGACGGTAGTAAGGGCTGACATGCTCCTGTTTTTTTAATCCAAAAATTAAACGGACCGCTGTATTTTGGATTAGCCTTAATCTTCCTAAAACGGTTTTATAAGCTCCCAAATAGATTATATTGCAATAGTCAAGAATAGATAAAATTAATGCTTGAACTAGTAATCTGAAAGAAGTTGGGTCAAAGTATTTTTTTGATGGAACACAACTTCCATAATGCAAAGAAACATTACTTTACAAGCATATCAGTATGCTCCCCCAGGGTTAAATGGCAGTCGAGTATGATTCCTATAATTTTAAGAGATGAAGCTATTGGATATTCTTGTCCTCTTAAACAGAGAGTTTTATCCTGTAATTTTATTGTTGGGACTAGCCAAAAAGAATCTGTTTTTTCAGTGTTTAATTTCAATTTAAATTCAGTGGTCCATTGTTCAATCTGATTTAGGATAAAAGTAATCTGATTTTTTATTTCAGTAGTAAAAGAAATGACTGGTATCAGTATTGTGATGTCATCAGCATAAATGTAAAAGATTACATTTAAGCTTGTAAAAGATTGGCCAAGAAAGCAACATAGATGTTGAACAACGTGGGTGATAATGGTGAACCTTGAGTACCCCACAAGGGTTATTCCAAGAATTGGAGTACTGACCATTGCTAAAGACTTGATACAATCTTTTTGCCAAGAAACCCTGAAACCAGTCTCGAACTTTTACAGAAATTCCCATAGCATCCAAACAACCCAATAGAATCTCAGAAGTTTCATAGACTTCAGGCATACCTTCTGTAACTTCCATGGCCTCTGGCAGTGAAAGGAAATTTGCAACTGAGCTAGGAGAAATGTCCTCCACCTCCTGCATAACCCAATCTGAGTTGTCAGCACTGGTAGGAAACTCCAGCTGCTTTCCAGCCTGGCTCTCGTTCTGCCTGCTCTCTTGGCAAATCCCCCGCCAGCTCTCTTTTAATCATGTAATCTGAGCTTTCCTTTAAGCAGCTCCAAGCCACACCTCCCAAGCAGGCTTCATTCTCCTGCTGCTAGCAGCTTTCTGACTTAAAGGGACATGCACCCAAACATGTATTAGTGCAAATCCTGACTTTTCATAGGGACAAACCCTGAGCTGGCTCTGGGTTTGTCACAAGTGACACTTCTGAAGTCTTGTTTAAAAATTGTATCGTAAGAACCTTTTGAATATAACAGCAGAATATCTTTTAAAAATCTGTAGTGCATACTATCCTGAGAAAAAGTGGTTAGTATATTTGGATATCTCTTAGGATAAAGATTTTCTGCCAATTATTTGGAAATTGACCCCTGGCACATGTGGATGCTAACACATTTATGGCCCCTTGTGTTACTAATCTTTTGCACATACATGCCAGTAAGTATACATCCTAGCACATATTTTGTGAAATGTTCCACATTTGGCAGAGCCTTTTATTAAATACTAAGAGAAATGTAAACATCCTAATTTGGATGTCCCATTTCCCTTGTAGATGCTCTCTGCAAAATGGGACTTCAAGTACTATAACAAACTCCTATCATAAAAAACAAGAAAGAACCATCTAGCTCCCCATCCAACTACAGACCTATCGCTAGTATCCCACTATTCACCAAAATGACAGAAGGGGTGGTAAACGCCGAACTTACCACATACCTAGATAAATTTGATATCCTAAATGACAACCAATCAGGCTTTCGCTCCAACCACAGCACCGAAACCATCATAGCCTCCCTCCTAGACCACATACACACACTCTTCAGTCGGGGAACCAGTGCCCTGATTATACAACTGGACCTGAGCAGTGCATTCGATCTAGTCGACCATGACATTCTCCTAGACTGCCTTGCCTACATTGGCATCTCCGGCCAGGTTCTTAACTGGTTCAATGGGTTCCTACGGAACAGATCCTACAGGGTTTTCAAAAACGACTCTCTTTCCTACCCATGGGAAAACTCCTGTGGTGTGCCACAGGGCTCCCCCCTGTCCCCCACCCTGTTCAACATATACCTCACCTGGGCCCAGTGTTCCCTCTAAGCTGAGCAGGTGTCCTCCAGCTGCATTGCTACCACTAGGGGGTGGAATATTTTCAGTCGCTAAGGACAGGTATGTTCCCTGGAGTCCTGCAGAACTTGCCTGTCCCTCACAATTGAAAAATGTGACAGTAAAACAGCACCCTCTATTGGTGAGACTGTGGGTGGAGGACTCCTGCTCAGCTTAGAGGGAACAGTGCCACCTCCCTAGGAAACCTCCTGCAAAGCCTCAAGCTAAAATTCTTTATATACGCAGACGACATTATCATAGTCATCCCTCTAACCAGTTTCACTCAAGAGCTCCTCAACTCCCTCACAAGCATAATTAGTCAGATAGAACTCTGGATGCTAACCTTTAGACTAAAACTAAACCCAGACAAAACAAAATTCTTCCTAGCAACCCCCAAAGACAAAATCAAAGACACCACAATTCAAGTGAAAGGATCCACATTCCCCCTTGAACAAACCTTAAAAGTTCTGGGAGTAACACTGGACAAACATCTATCCCTCGAGAAACACACTGATATCACAGTCAGGAAAAGTATCTCGACTCTATGGAAACTCCGCACCATAAAAAAATACTTTGACGACTCTTCATTCCGCCTCCTAGTGCAATCCTCCATACTCAGCATACTGGACTACTGCAACATCATCTACTTAGGCTCCACAAAGAAAACCATCAGGAGACTAAGGATGATCCAGAACACCGCTGTCCGCCTCATATTTGGCCTGAAAAAATGGGACCATATCACCCCTTTCTACCATAAACTTCACTGGCTCCCTCTAGAATCCAGAATCATATTCAAATTCGCCTGTTTTTGCTACAAAACTTTATCTGGCTTATCCCCAAGCTACATCACCCCTCACTTCACCCTTAACCACAACTACAAGAACGCCCGTAAAATTCAACTCTTCGCCTTCCCCTCCCTAAAACTATGCCACTCAAAAAAATTCCTAGACAAAACCTACGCCTTCCAAGCCGCCAAACTAAACCCTTGGCTAGCCCAAATGGTCCTCAAGGCCCACAACTACCTCGACTTCAGAAAATTACTCAAAACTCACCTATTCCGAGACCAAGACCCTCAATGCCCCTTCCAATCCTCTTCCCCCCCCTTCTGATCCTCGCCCCCCCTGTTCTCCCTCCTCTTCCCACTACTTCTCTCCTTGCTGTTCGCAACTCTATGACCATTTTGATATGTAATCACTTGTAAATACTCTCTCCTTGCTGTCTGCTACTCTATGATCAATTTGTGTAACCACTCGTAATCTCTGTCAAACTACTCCATGATCAATTTGATATGTAACCACTTGTAATCTCTGTCTAAATAATGTGAACCGCCTAGAACTCTTCGGGGTATGGCGGTATACAAAAATAAAGTTATTATTATTTTTTTTATTATTATTAAAATCAGTAATTGCAACAGTCTTAAGCACTGACTTCATATTGATTAATGGCAAGACATTCTCATTACCCATTGCCCTATGTAATCCCTTTTACCTGACATACCCCTATTAAAACTGGTACCCCCTTAATAAAGTACACTTATCTATAGAATCAAAGAACCACATATACCCTGCCCTAAGACATCTGCAATTTGTTGAACTTCATCAAACATTGGGTCCACCAAAAACCTTGATTTAGGCCTATGTTGAATGCTCCCAGTTCACACAACGATGATGAACAGCCCTTTTTCATACCCTCTCATTGGCATCCTTTCATCAATGTGTCTTAAAATTGTGAAGACATTTAATGACATCAATAGAGGAATGGAACTCAGCATCCCCTGAAGTACCACCCCAGTAAAATGTACAAAGCCAAGAGACTTAATCAAGACAGCAAAACTAGAAAAGCACATTTGAGTACATGTCTAGCAAATCTTGTTTTCCTATAACACAATATTTCATATGACTGTAATTTTTGTGATCTCTTTATTACATCCATTTCACTTTTTTCTTATTAACATTTTATTTAAGCTTTAAGTCTAATTTCTTCCTTAGAAGTTTTCAGCAGTCCCCAAAATTGTTGTTTTAGTAAAATATTTCCATCCTCTGTGATTTAACTATATGAGAAATAAGTTATATTCTTTGATTCATTCTTCTTTCATTTTGTCAGCAAATATTTCTTTAGAGTTGGCATCCACTTTCCAATTTTCATACTTTTCATCATCTTTATATTCAAGCTCATTCCATACACTGTATAGTTACCGTATGCATAATCTATTTACCATCTCTTGTAGGTCTTTGCCCAATAGTAAGCATATTGAATCATTGTCAGATTTAGACTATTGTTTGTGAGATTAAGAATTCACATTATAAATTGAATAAAGTGGGGAGAGTATTGCATCCTTGGCTTACTTCTCATTTCATTTTCATGTTCTTTGTATGTCCTGCTGATGTTCTGATTGTAGCTATTTGATTCCAATATAACTGCATGATTAACCTGCTTGCATTCCTGGGTAGACCAGATCTAAACATTATTTCTACTAGTTTGCTATGATTTAGTCTGTCAGACACCATAGCATTGTCAATAAAATAGATAAATATTTTTCTTGTTTGAATTCATTTTCTTTCCCTACTCTTTTTTTTTTTTTTAACTTTTTTCTATTTATTTTCTGATATTTAATATGTATGCATCATTATTTTAAGTGTATTATAATATGTAAAACAAAACAAAAATAAAGAGGAACTGGAGAAAAATATCCAACTCAATAAATCAGTAACCTCCAGTGCACTGGGGGGAAAACACTCAGTAGCTTAACCCCTGGTAGTTCCATAAGTACAGTATACACATACCGGGGAAAATGCCTCAGAAGCGCAGACTTCTATTGGCCCTACACGTTCACGTGCGACATGGGTTGATTAGTGTGTGTGTATGTTTTCAAACTGCCTGCATGGAGTAAACCAGGAATATACATTTGCAGGCTGAGAGACATTGATTGAAGAACCTGTCGTGCCCAACCGAGCTCCAATAAAGGCCAAGAGAGCCCTGAAGAAATGATCTTTGAATCATGAAATGTTGGCCTTCGTCGGCTATTTAATTATTCCGTGAGGAAGCAGTTTCAAAGCTTGCATCATGTTGTGAAGTTTTCACTCCAGTTTGAAGCTAAGATAAGTGTTGCTTGCTGTTTTTGAACTATAAATAATTTTTTAAGCTGCATTCAAGGTGTCATAATTGGATCTAACCATGTACTTGTGGAGCTGAAGCAAGTTGGTGATGAAGTGCTGAAAAGCTGGAAGCTTACATTCCAGGAGATATTTTTGAAACATAGCAATTTGTTTCACGAGATATTTCATATAAAATGAAAAATGAAAATTATAGTTGCCAGAACGGTTGGCTAACATTGTATTTGATATAGACGTTTGCCAAACCGATCCATACCTTTGCCCTCTCTGTCAGGAGGTACAGAGGCATAAACACTTGACCCTGAAGACTTCTTTAATGTTGACTCCACAAGGAGAGACTCTTGTGGAAGCTGTGGTTTATCAAAGCCGGGGATAGGAACCACTCTATAAAAAGAGTCTAACTTGCGAGGAGCCACCGGGATGGTAAGAGGCGTTTCCAAGTTTTTATAAAAAGTTTCCCACAGGATATCATGGAGGGGAAGCTTGAGGAGTTCCTTGGGTGGCTGATCATAGTCCAAGGTATCCAGGAATTGCTTTGATTTTTTAGAATCAGCCTCTAAGGGGATGGATAAAGTCTCAGACATCTCCCTGAGAAACTTGAAGTCCTTTTGGTCTGCTGTCCGTAGAACTGAGCAGCCATTCAGAAGTGGTGCCTGCACACGCAGCAGCGTGCTTGTGCTCTGCTGGCCCCGACGTGCCGGTAACCAGCAGGCAGCAGCCCTGCGAAGCACCAGCAACCGGCCCAATTAGGGAAGTGTCCGGGCCCAGGCATTAGCGTGCTTGTGCGCCACGGGCCCTGACAAGCAGCAGGCAGCCGTCCACTGACCTCCAACACTGAAAGGTACCGCCAGGTTTTTGTATTTTTTTGTATATTCGCTTCATAAGATGCACCCTTATTTCCGCCCACTTTTGGGGGTGGGGAGTGTGTCTTATGGATTGAAAAATACCGTACTTTGGTTCCTTTAGATTTAGAATGTATACAGATCTCATCTCGCTAGGAGTTCAAATAAATTAAAACTTACATTTCTTCCCTTAGGGGTAAAAATAGAACTTTCAAGAGATTCAGCCACTCTTTCATTTTCAAAGTAACTGAGCTCTGGAATGAGTTACTGCTTTCACTTAGAAGTCTAGGTCCCAAGGGAGAAGCCTGAGGCACCTGAGATACTAAATCAGACTCCATCTTTATTGGGAGTTCCTGCCAGGGAAGGAGATGAATCAGAAGAAGCATAAGTTTCATCCGCTGACAACTCTGGACAGTCATTATTAAAGTGTTAACTGAGATCAGAGTCATAGTTCTTGATGCTAGGATCTAGTAATTGAGAGTGGCATTGAGGAGATCATGGAGAGGAGCATTTAGGAGATGGAGGGCAATGTCAAGGTGAACGTCGACTGGCGTGCCTGGATGTATGTCAGGAGCACTGAGAATGAGATGAATTGCTTTCTCTTGATGAAGATGCATGCCTCATTGTAGACGCTCAACATCTGAGCATCACTGAAGGATAGCGTCGGTCCAGAGGAAGGCTACTAAATTGATGTGCGTGGTCTTCGTCATAAGGCGTATGGGGACAGACTTAAAGATCTCAATCTGTATACTTTGGAGGAAATGTGGGAGAGGGGAGATATGATAGAAATGTTTAAATTAAAAAAAAATCACAAAAAATACTACAAGTCAGAGGTGGGCTGGCCAAACGAGATACTCATTCAGACAAAAAGGTGGAGAAAAAGCCTCAAATATTAAACATACGGACAGTAGACCAAAAGGACTTCAAGTTGCCACACTTCTTGTCATTGGCAAAAAACTCCACCACATTGAAAATCTTATCTCAAATCGGGCAACTGCCCAACACCGTGCATAGATGGAAAAGAAAAAAGTTTCACTTAGCTGAGGTAAGAATGTTCACGCTGTCCACCAGCGATAGTTGACCCGGAAAAACATGAGCTTCACAGTCCAGTCATCATTTGCCTCCAACAAGAGCCTTGTTTCACCATTGACCGGCTGCCTCAGGGATTCAATACCAGTTAGTTTTTCTTTATCATGGCGCATAAACGGCAAAGACAGCCAGCTAACTTTAACAGAAGTGAAGTGGGAGGCATCCAGAGTGACGTAGGCATTCCAATGCAAGAACCAATCATCAAGGGGGCTTTCAAAAGATGTCATCAGCATGCCAAAATTTAAAAATGAAAACAAATATATTCAGAAAAAAACGCACCATTCGATGCGCTGATTCAGCCCCAAAGGCCACAGGGTGTTTAAATAATAAATCCATCGTTGTTCATTCTGATACAGGACACATTTAACATACCCTCTACGATTGGTGACAGGATAGTTTATAGTTTACTTAAAATTTGTTATACCACTTATCGTACTTCTAAGCGGTGTATAGAATATAAAACAAAAAACCAGGAGAATTACAAACTAATGTAAATCTAAACAGACAAGACATTACAGACATACAGGAAAATGTTGCAGCACACAGCATCGGATATCATCAAAAGAATAGTTTTTCACCACACAATGCCTAGTCAGCACATCAATTTCCTTCTTATGCTGTATATTAGAGCAGTGTTCAAACACTCGGGTCTTGAATTGTCTGGCAGTGTGCCCAATATATGCCAAGTTACAAGAACATAACATGACATAACACGACCCCAACAGACTCACATGTGGTGAAAGCCTGCAGATCAATACTTCATCTGCCCAGTCCCAGTACAGATCCCTGTGGCACACCACTATTCACCCTCCTGTATTGAGAAAAATAATAATTTAACCCTACCCTCTATTTTCTATCTGATAACCAATTCTTAATCTGCAAATGAACATTGCTCATTAATCCATGACTCTTTAATTTTCACAGGAGCTTCTCATGAAGAACTTTATCAAAAGCTTTCTGGAAATCTAAACAGAGAAACATGATGGCAGATAAAGGCCCAATGGCCCATCCAATCTGCCCATCCGCAGTAACCATTATCTCTTCTTCTCTCTAAGAGATCTCATGTACCTATTCCACACTTTCTTGAATTTAGACACAGTCTTTGTCTCCATCACCTCTTCCGGAGACTTCCACGCATCCACCACCCTTTCTGTAAAAATGAATTTCTTTAGATTACTCCTGAGCCTATCACCTCTTAATTTCATCCTATGCCCTCTCATTCCAGAACTTCCTTTCAAATGAAAGACTTGACTCATGAGACATTTAAATACCTACGTGGCGTAAATGCACATATCTCCCCTCTCCCACCTTTCCTCCAAAGTATACAGATTGAGATCTTAAAGTCTGTCCCCATATGCCTTATGAAGAATACCACACACCATTTTAGTAGCCTTCCTCTGGACTGACTCCATCCTTTTTAAATCTTTTTGAAGGAGCGGCCTTCTAGAATTGTACATAATATTCTAAATGAGGTCTCACCATAGTCTTATACAAGGGCATCAATACCTCCTTTTTCTACTGGCCTTACCTCTTCCTATGCACCCTAGCATCCTTCCAGTTTTCACTGTCAACTTTTCAACCTGTTTGGCCACCTTAAAATTATAGAATCCCAATTCAAGTCAATAAAGACAAACCACACTATAAAACAAACTCCTTAATATCAATCAGCATACTTACCATGTGATATGCAAGATGTTACAAACTTAAAAGTTTATCAATTATGAAGTGACTTCAGGTTCAGACAACCAGGGCTTCATTAACTGGTAGAAAAATCCAAGAGGTAGGAAAAAGCCTCAGAACCCCTTCCACGTCATCTTGATTAAATGTGAAAGAACCTTACATGGGGTAAGTGAACCTCATCGGCATAAAAAACCTCCTCTTAAATACCAGGAGCCTTGTACAATGCATGAAACCGAAGTCACTCGATGAGAAAAATAAAGTAATTTAATACTCATCTGTTAGGAGACTCCAACCTATACCAATGATGGATGTTTTGCCACGGTTGGCTGCTTCAGGATGTGAGGGCAACAATTATCTCCTCTGGATTTCAAGCCAGGCTGTCTTGCTGCCCATTCCCCACTGTGTTCTGCTTCCAAAGCAAACTTATTTTGGTTTCTGGCTTCTGTTTCAGCTGCTTGTTCCAGCCCTGCTCTCTTTAAGATTATCACATACAATCATGCCCAAATCCCACTCTTGTCATCCACTCCCTTCTACATTTGTTGTATTTGATCTTCTTCAAGTTATTTTGGTCAAAAAGACAGTAAGGAGTTAGAATTTAAATGTCAAATAATCAGTAATATTTAGTATCATTCTAATTAAACTTTTTTTTTTTAAGTTCGGTATTTTTGACATTTCACATTAAGGGCCTCTTCTATCACACTGCGCTAGCAGTTTTTAGCTCAGAGAGCTACGCTGAATTGCTTGCGCTGCTTCCGACGCTCATAGGAACTCTATGAGCATCAAGAGCAGCGTGGGCCATTCAGCGCGGCTCACCACTCTACAAACTGCTAGCGCACTTTGATAGAAGAGGCCCTAAGTATACAAAATACTGAAAGAACTGCAAAAATAATTTACTTTTCATCATTTATTCCCATAGAAGATACAAACAATATATTCGTGAATAAGTGGCTTTGTAAGATATTGGTGCATGACAAATAAATAATCAACAAATTTTATAGATGAACTTTGATGAAGATAATATATATCCCCCTTTTCTCAAGCTGCGTCAGAGCTTTCACTGCAGCAGTCTGCAATAAAAAATCCCTTACGCAGTTTGATAAAAGTAGGCCACAGTTCTAAAACTCTGTTAACTGCAAATTTACTATACCAACTTCTATGCCATAACAGACAAGTCATTATACATAATAACATCTCACCTGAACTCTTTGCCTCAGAATAACATTTTCAATTGTTTGTTTATTGGATAGATAAAAGTTTTTCTGACAAATAACAACTTTCTTATGTGTGGATGAATACAAGGTTTCAAATGGGAATTTTTCACTCAGTTCAACCTAATGAATGAGGCATAACATTATAATAATGAAGATGGATTGTACTCAACACTATAAAAACTTATGGTATGATGTAATTGCATTCTGTATTAAAATGGCAAAAAATCTTAAAAGGTTGTCATTTTCTCTACAGAGCAATGTGAGCCTTATAAAAATAAAATTTCAAAAAAAATTTCTTCCATAGATATTATAGAAATGTTCTATTAGAAAAATAATAATTCTAAAGCATCTACTCCAGAATGCTGTTTACTTTCTACTTCTGCATTTATGGGAGCACGTTTCAGACGATTCACTCTGGGATGAAGTCTACAGATGTTTGCAAATATTTTTTGTGCAAGTAGATTTTGTAAAAAAAAACAAAAAAACAACCCGTGTATTGTTTGAAAATACAATTTATGCACATTATTTTCTAATTCTGAACAAAAATGTACCCTCTACATTTTGCTAAAAATACACTCTGTTCTTCACTGTGTGGATTTTTAGCCTTACAGAGGGAGGACACCTGAGAAAGTCAATTTATGGAAAATTGTTCTAAACACAGAAGGAAAAATATATACTTTTTATTATAAGCAATCTGTGTTATCATAGAGAAATTTACTCTTATGTGATAATTTCCTTTCTTTGAATCCTGCTAGACTAATCCAGATAAACCAGTCTGAATTGACTCCCCAGTCATCAGTAGTATAGAAATATTCAATAAACGATAGAGGATTATGTCCCTTTACCAGCAGATAGAGGCAAAGAAAAAAATCCTGATAATTCTAATAACATCACAGATAAAAGCTAAATAGATAAAATACTTGAGAAAGAAAAAGCAATTATTTACCTGTGACAGGTATTATCTGAGGGCAGCATACAGTCTCGGGACTTTGCAAGTCCCGAGACTATCCATACCGTGCATTTGCCGGTGCCTTCCTGCCCGATTCCAGCTTGCAGTACCATCAGTTCAGTATTATGATTATGAGAATATCTGCCTGCTGTCCTTGGATAAAATATGTTACAGGTAAGTATCTATACTGCCTGCTTGTCCTAGAATAAAGCACATTCTAAGATATGGGACTCCCTAGTTGGAAACAAAAGGGTTGGAGAGTAGTTGGCTTTTAAGTAGAGAATAAATTTTGTAGAACTGCCTGGCTGAATCTACTATCTCGTCTGGAATGATTCTCCAGACAGTAGTGTAATGTGAAGATATGAACTGAGGACCAAGTGGCTGATTTACAGATATTTTCAATGGGAGTGTAACATAGATGAGCTACTGAACTCGCCATAGCCCTAACTTTATTTGCTGTAACACGACTCTCGAGTCAGCCCAGCTTCAGCATAGCAAAAGGTAATACAGTCTGTGAGCCATGTAAAGACAGTTTTCTTGGCGATAGAGATAGAGAGTCCAAGTCTGCTTGGATCAAATGAGAGGAAAAGTCTTGTGAGGTCTGGTTTTATCCAAGCACATTTACAGTCCAATGTGTGGAGTGCAGCGTCATCAGTATGAGAATGTGGTCTTGGAAAGACGACACGAAGAACTATAGACTGGTTCAAATGAAAATCTGAAATGACCTTAGGAAGAAATTTCAGATGTGAGCGGAGAATCAGCTTATCGTGGTAGAATGTTGTTTATGGAGGATCTGAGACAAGCATTTGCAGTTCACTGACTCGGTGTACAGAAGTGATACAGATTAAGAATACTATTTTCCACACAAGTTGTTTGAGAGATGAAGACACTATTTGCTCAAAGGATGGCTTCATCAGTATTGAAAGTATAATATTGAGATCCCAAGCAACTGGAGGAGGTTTGATTGGTGGTTTGGTATGAAAAAAGCCTTTCATGACTCTGGAGATCAATGGATGCACATATAGGGGCTTTTTATCCAGCGGTGTATGAAAAGCACTAACAGCACTGCGATGAACTCTGACTGAAGTGGTTTTAAGACTAGAGTTGGAAAGATATAGGAGATATTCAAGGACTGATGGCAGAGGACATATGTCTGGATGCAATGATTGGCAGTAACACCAAAGAGTGAATTTAGTCCACTTGAATTGGTAATAACGTTGAGTGGAAGGTTTCCTAGAAACTTCAATGATGGTCGACACTGATACAGATAGCATAAATGCAGCTACTCGCTAGGGGAGACAAACCACGGTGTGAGAGGCAAGGAATATAGATTTAGATGAAGAAGGGACCCTTTGTTGAAGTGGGATGGGCTCCTGGATACTGAGTTGAAGAAGAGGGAACCGTGGTTGTCACAACCACTGAAGTGCTATGAGCATCGTGGTAGCTTGTTCTTGGCGAAGTTTGAACAAGGTTTTCTCTATAATGGAACTGGAGGAAAAGCATGCAGAAATTTGTTGGGTCAATCCAGAAGGAAGGCATCTGACTCCAGGCAGTTGGGAATGTACATTAGGAACAGAAAACTGGAAGTTTGTGATTGAGAAGCAAAGAAATCATCTCCAGAATTCTCCAATTGGAAAATATCTGACGTCACATCGTTGAGATACCATTCTTGAGGTTGTAGAAATCTGCTTAGTTTGTCTGCTAGAGTGTTTTGTTTTCCTGCTAAGTAAATGGCTTTGAGGAATATGTTGTAGGGAATTGCCCAGGACCAAGTCTGTATCACTTCTTGACAAAGGGGGTGCGATCCTGTCCCTTCCTGTTTGTTCACATAGTACATGGCTACTTGGTTGTCTGTCCAGATAAGTAATATTTGATTAAGAACTGATCTTGAAAGGCATAGAGAGTATTGTGCATTGCTCGCAGCTTGAGATTAATGTGGAGAGATTTATCTTGAATAGTTCAGCTGCCTTAAGTATGTAGGCCATTGAGGTTTTCTCCCCAAGTGAACATGAAAGCATCTGTTGTTAATATCTTCTTATGAGGCGGAGAGTGGAAGAGAAGGCCTCTTGAGAGATTGGCTAGTTGTAACCACCATTGAAGAGATTGATGAAGTAGTCTCTAGAATAACGGGTGTGAGGCTTGAGACCATTGAGTTGATAGCGCCCACTGAGGTTCTCTGAGATAGAACCAGACAAATGGAGTTACATAAACTGTTCATGCCATATAACCTAGAAGACGCATCATTTGGCATGCTGTGATGTGTTGAAGAGTGAAAACCTTGTGGCGAATTTGAATAAGGATGTTGAGTCTTTGTTGTGCTAGGAATTCACAAGCTTGCGTTCTGTCCAGAAGGGCTCCAATAAACTCCAGAGTTTGAGTTGGTTGGAGATGAGATTAACTCTAGAAGACATACTGTCGAGTTCATGGTTAATTGAACTGCTTGAGGTGAAGAGGTCTAGATAAGGTACTTGTGACTTGGATTAGCCTCCGTGAAAAAGGGATACTGGGCTAGATGGACCATTGGTCTGACCCAGTAAGGATATTCTTATGATCAAAAAGGTGCCCAAACTGATCAGATGACCACTGGAGGGATTAAGGCATGACCCCCCCTTTTACTTCCCCAGCAGTCACTGACCCCATCCCACCACACAAAGATGTGTAAAAAAAAAAAACTACGTTCCAGCGTGTATGACAGATTCACCTGGCTCACATACATCTGCACAGCAGAGGGCACTCTAAGGGTTACTGCAGTGAATGTCACATTAAAAGTCTCAGGTACAGGTGCCACTATATCTTGCTTATATTGTATGGTGAGCCCTCCAAATCCCACTGAACCTATGTAAAAATGACACCTTTAGGCATAAGAGCTATTGTTATGGTATACAGGTGGGTACAGCAAGTTTTGGGTGGGTTCTGGAGGGCTCACCATATAAGCAGATTATAATGACAAGAGTACCTTGGACTTTGTCAGTGACATTCACTAAAGCACCTCTTATGAGTGCTCCTCTGCTGTGCTTATCTGTGTTTGCTAAGAATGCTGTCTAGATAAGGGAATAGATGAAAGCTGCAAGAGCGGAATGTTGCAGCTACTACAACTAAACATTTTGTGAAAACTCTGGGTGCAGGAGGAAGACCAAATGGAAGCACCCTGTATTGGAAGTGATGTCCGCCCATTTGAAAGTGAAGATATTTCCTGTGGGTTGAGATCCAGAGAGCAGAGTCAGTCATTTTCTATGGAAGTGGTAAAAGGTTTCCCAGAGAGATGATTCTGAGCTTTTTCTTCACTAAGTATTTGTTGAGAGCACGGAGATCTAGTATCAGATGAAGACCTCCAATCTTTTTCAGTGTTAAGAAATACCGAGAATAGAACCCTTGGCCTCTCTCCTGTAGCGAAACTTATTCTATTAGCTGGAGGAGGGCTGAGAGTTCTTGTTGAAGAAGGGTGGTCTGAAGGGAACTGAAAGCAGACTCTCTTTGAGGATGGTTTGGAGGTGTATGTTTTAGATAAAGGGTATAATCTCATCTCACTATTTTTAGTACCCATTGACCTGATGTTATAAGAGCCAATGGTAACAGAAGTGAGTGAGAAGACTCTTCACTGACAGGAAGAGTCTGAGGTAAAGGATATGGTATGCTGGCTAACCTCTAGAATTAAGTCAAAACGAATGCTGAGGTTTTTCTGAGACTGTGATTGGGTCTTCAGTGCCCTCTGTTGTTTGAGGCATTTTTAAGGAGCTCTTGAAGAGGTAGAGAATGGTGTATATTTGCGCAATTTTGAAGGTTGAGGTTTGTAAGATCTTGAAGCTGAGCGAGTAGTCATGGACTGCTCATGCCTTGTGATTTTTTTGGGTGGCTTCCTCTATCTTCTTTCCAAAGAGCTCATCACCCAAGTTGGCCAAGCACTCCTGGACATCCAAATCAGAAAGTCTCAACCATGCTTACTTCCTTATGGCAATACATCATGCTGATGCTCTTGAAGTGGCATCAAAGGAATCAAAGATTGACCTTGCCATAAATTTTCTCATTTCCAGGAGGTTATTGAAAATATGTTTGAAATTACTCAATTGGTTGTCCAGAATATATTGCTCATATTGGGATAGTTTCTGAACAAACGACTTCAAAAAAAAGGTCATATAGAAGTTATAGCTCAATATTCTACTTGTTAGCATTGAGTTCTAGAATAGTCTACAACCAAATTTATCCAAAGTCCTTTCTTCTCTGCCTGGAAGGGAGCTAACATAGGTTCTGGAACTGCTAGTCTTCCTTAAAGCAAACTCCACTGTTAGTGAATGATGCTGGAGTTGTGGTTTATCAAACTGTGGGATTCTGTATAAGGAATCTGTTTTTTGTGGAGCCACTGGGACTAGTAGTGGTGTTTGGAACTGTAATATGCCAACCAATTCCCTTTGTACTTGCTCTCTGATCCTGCAAAGAGGGCATGTTTGTCATTGGTACACATGATGCTGGGTGTTTAGGCTTTGGTGACCTTGATGATGAGGCACATCGTCAAGAAAACACCCTCTTGTAAAGATGGCAACCTTTCCTCAATGCACTGATGCTTAGAATGCATTGATAGATGCCAATGTATGCTAAGATGTTGATGCATGCCTAGATGGAGATGAATGCTTATGCTTCTTAGCCTTTTTTACCAGCTTTTTCTCAAAGTGGGCAAAAAACAAAGCTCCCTCTAGAATAGGCTTGTCTAACCTATGGCCCGCATACCAAAACCCAATTCACTAAAAGCTTTTACCTAGTTTTCAGAAGCTTGGTGAGATTCCTGCTTCACTTGCTGCAACTCAGACATCTACAAGCTTGAGCTGTGCAGTGCTGGAAATTCAAGTTAGTCTTGCATTTTCAAATCTCGAGACTTGAAACTACCTGAACTTCCAGCACTGCTTGGCTCAAGCTTACAGACAGCCAAATTGTGGCAAGGGAAGCAGGTAAGGGGAAAGAAACTGGGTGGAGACTGGGGGAGAGAGTTAGTACATTATATACTGGGTGAAGATTAAGCGGGGGAGGGGTACATGAAAGTAAGAGAGAGAAACAGAGTGAGGACTATGAGGGAGTGAATGAGAAAGAAAGAGATTAGGCATTCTCAAGAGTATGAGTGTTTGATTCTATATTTTTAAAAAAGCTTGAGTGTATGCATACACCCATGTATTTTGACCCTCTGTTACAAATTAGAAAATGTGCTCCAGATAGAAAAAGGCTGGATAAGCCTGCTCTAAAATGATTTTGTCAAGCTTGTCTCCTCTGGCCTAGACATCTTTATAATGCCTGACTAATGAATGAAGTGAAAACCAACTTGCTTCAATATAAATATTTTCTGGATACATCGCTCTGGCTTCTGCCCAAGAAGCCGCTTGAACTCTTGCTGAATAAATGTAGAGAGCTTGTAGGACTATGTTCTGATTAAAAATGTACACTGCTTCAATTACCTTGATTGAATGTACCAGAAATGATTTAGATGCTGCTTGCCTCTTACATGAACATGCATCTTAAAAAGTAAACTAAACTAATCCTTAAGTTTATATACCGCATCATCTCCACAGAAGTGGAGCTCGACACGGTTTACAGGAATTAAAAAAGAAAGGAACTCCAATGGAAAGAAGAAGGGCTTGGTAAACAGGAAGGAAAGAGGGGACTTAGAATAATGGAGAGGGAGGGAGTAGTTACATTTTGGAGAAAAGCCAAGTTTTCAAATGTTTTCTGAAGCGTTGGAGGGAGGTCGAACTCCGAAGATGGGCAGTAAAGCTGTTCCACAGATCGGTGATCCTGAAGAGGAGGGATGTTCCAAGTTTTCCTGTATGGGATATGCCTTTTAAAGAGGGGAAGTACAAACAGATGATCCGATTTATGAAATGAACTAGTGACCTCTAGATAATGAATGTTCTACGAACATCCAGTTTATGCAGAATAATACTGACAGGATCCTGGCTACACAGTGATGTCATTACAATCTTCAGGGTTTTTTTCTCTGTCTTCATTTGCTGGTAAGGGGATATAAACAATCAGTCTGGACTAGCATAGCAAAATGTTATGGAAAGATAATTTTGACATGATACAAAACAGATTTCTAATATCTAGATAACTACAGAACACACCTTAAATTTCCCTCTGGTGAGAAAAAGTTATTCATTTTTTGCTCTTCTGTTTGCTGAATAGATACATTGGACACCACAAAATGTCCATGTCTGTATGTGCAATCCATTAAAAATCATTTTAGGCTTTCTTTTGTACAGTAAAGATAAAACTTGACTAGCTGTAGCATCATTACTGAGGATCCATAAAGGAAAAGTGTTTAATTGCTAACGCTAATGAATGGACCAGTCTTATGGTTCAGCTAGAACAGTGCATGTGGCTCAAACAACTATAAGAGTTTCATGTGCCATGCTCTTTATGCACATTATAGAAACAATATTTATAATATATAGTTCTGGGATCTTCTCAACCTCTTTATAGATTTTTAAACTATTTTATGAGCCTCAGCCCCACCACTCACCGCCTCAAAATCCTTTCATCGTGGCAAGCTTTACGTAGTACTTTCCTCATTGGCTCATTTAAACCAATTATTTTCTATCTTTTTTTTATATATATAACTTTTCTTAAAAGTGCATGTGTGCAATATTGTAAAGTTATATATATAAAAAAAAAGATAAAAAAGATAGAACATAATTGGTTTAAATGAGCCAATGAGGAAAGTACTACGTAAAGCTTGCCGCGATGAAAGGATTTTGAGGCGGTGAGTGGTGGGGCTGAGGCTCATAAAATAGTTTAAAAATCTATAAAGAGGTTGAGAAGAGCCCAGAACTATATATTATAAATACAGTCTTTATTTTCTGGGTAGAGGTTTAGAATACACACTGTTCGTTATAGAAACAATGCAATTAAAAGAAGAAGAATCATATTTACAAGGTCAGCTCCTACATGAAAATGATAGAATAAGCACTGAATAAGCCTTGGAGAAGACTTCTTCACATATTTACCCAGTTAAGTGATCCAGGGCAGAAAGAGAAGAATAAAAAGAAGAAAGCCACTAATGGATACAGGGACATAATGGCAACAGAACCAATACTAGGAACAAGCCTGAATACAATGAACACATATACATTTCCAGTGTGCTGACTAGTATATTATTTTCACTAGAGGGAAGTACACAATTTAAATCCTGTCTTGTCTTTTCATATTATCTTCTATTTTATTTTCATTTCACATCATTTGAAAGAAAATGAATGTACTATATTAGCTCATCAAAAAATATATCTAAGTGGGTAGAATTGATACCTTCACTAAGATGACTAAGGCCCTCTTTTATTAAGCCATGGCAGAGTTTTCTACCGCAGCCTGGAGTGCTAAATGCTCTGGCACTGCTCTGACACTTATAAGAATTCTATGAGTGTTGGAGCATTTAGCATTCGGGCCACGGTAGAAACCTCTACCATGGCTTAGTAAAAAAAAAAAAAAAAAAAAGAGGGGGGGGGGGAGGGGGTAATATTTTAAAATGGAAGCATTTGGGATTAATAAGGTCTCTTCCATTAGCAATGCTTAATAAAGGTATCTTCTTTACCCAACTATTGTTTTTATACATATTTGAAACCAAAAATATTTTAGCACTCAACAGTAATTAAAAATATATCTGTATATTTTCTAGGTTTATCTGCTGCAAGGTGGTCACTGGAGTTCAATCTGCTTTTTTAGATCGTCTTTCCCTCGTGACTGTGCTGATTTCGCTCTCGATAGCATCTGAAGTGGCAGAAGAGTCACTAGATTCACGGACAAGTGGTTTGACTGCTTGGTGAGAGCCATTTAGGGATGTACAAGCTTCACCCTTTATGCTTGCAGAAGTCTGTTCTAAGCCAAATAGCATTCGCCCAAGCACTGCCTCAAAGGGGGCAAATGGAGATGTTGTAGAATGTGTCAGCATCATGGTTATCTATAATGATAGTTGAATAGAAGAAAACATTCTAGGTTAGCCCCAGTGTTAAGCTATTTCTCATTTCTCCAAAGATTGACAAATAACAAGAGGAAGAAAGTAAATGATCACAAAAATTTAAGATAAAAAAAACATAGTGTGTGTGAACAGCATAACACATGTTCTAAGTCAGGACCACTCCAGATAGTCAATAGGACATTTGTGTATTAATATCAACTCCTAATATTCTTTCCCCTTGATATAAATGAGTCGAGGAGTATTATCCCTGGGGGACTTATCCACAAAAATACATAACAAAACATAGTTCTGTACAAACCTTTTGAAAATTCTGCACACAATAGTTTAAAATTCACTAATGGAGGGGGAAGTGGCCTAGTGGTTAAAGCTGCTGCATGAGCACCCTGAGGTTGTAAGTAACTGGGCAAATCTTTTAAACCTCCATTGCCCCAGGTACCACAGTTAGACTGCAATGACAGATAGGGAAAATATCCAAGATCACCTGATTATTACTATTCAATATATTGTAAATCACTTTATGTGAATCTTTTCATGAAAAGGCAGTTAATAAATAATGAGGGGAGACAATATCGTGTGTTAGTAAGGATGGTCATCTTTATATGAGCTCCACTATGCCCCTGCTGTCCAGTCCTCCTTTGGTAATTTTCAGTGTTCTACACCCATCACTGGGCTTCATTTTGATGTAGGTTTGTATATGAACAAATAAATCCAAAAAATCAAACCCCAGCAGAAACTTGCAGAGAGAAGGACCATGCAGACAAAATGGCACTGGGTAAGAAATAGGGCTCTAAAACTGGCTCTAGCTTGGTCCTGTAAGTTACCAAAGTAGTAGTACAAGTTTAGAATGTAAATCTGAAAAACTCTCAGCAGCTCCACAGAGCAAATGCCACAATAGGAGAAACTAACAGGAGAGGTACTGAAGCTAAGTAGCGTATGTCCTCACTGAAGGACTCCCTGGTGGGTCCAATGGTGGAAGTAAACAGCTTCATTCTATGCTAGTGAAACTGGAAGCTAAGATAGATGACCTAGAAAACTGGATACAGAAAAACAACCTACAAATTGTGAGCCTGTGAGACTCTACAGCAGATGCTGAACTGTCAGAGTTCTTGGATAGGGTTACCATATGACTCCAGAAAAAGGAGGATGGATTGAGACATCCAGGTTTTATTTCCATTGCTTTCAGTGGAAGTAAACTCCAGATGTCTCAATCTGTTCTCCTTTTTCTGAAGCCATGGTTCACAAACAAACTTAGCCTTTGCCTCATGCTGGTGCCCTCTCCCCCCCATGTCAAAATGGGAAATGATTGATCTTTGACTGTATATCATCAAATTTTGAATTTTATGCTTAACTGATTCTTATGCTGCTGACTGACTGATTCTTAGCGCATGCAAGGCCTGGGATGGTTTGCAGCACAGTAATAAGAAAATTCTAATTTTACAGGACTACTCCCATCTCATCTCCAACAAAAACAGATAATTCTCAAAGATGATTTATGCCACTTTTGATAATTAATTATATGGACAGCGTGTTTCAATAATAATGAGAGAGTATAGAATATAATACTTCGAAAGTAGTCTGACTCTGACTACCTCCTGACCCCCCTCACAGTATCTTTAGTCACCCAGACTCTCAGAAATGCCACCGAGATACTCAAGTGTGTTTCATAGTATCTGGCTTTATGCATTTAATCTTCACTGGGTCTCTTAAAATTCAATTTGTACCTAAGATTCACAAGAATTTGGATACTCCCCCGGGTAGACCAATTGTAAACACCAGGGATAGTCTCCTTGAACCTTTATCCAAGTTTGTGGACATATTCCTCAAATGAGCAGCCATGCAAGTCTGATCTTATTTAAAAGACTCATCTCATTTTCTGAGGACACTTATGGAAATCTCAAATTTATCCCAACAATTTTGGATAGTCACTTTAGACGTAGTTTCTTTGTATACCAAAATTCCACAGGAGGGTACTTTGGAGATTATTAGGGTTACCTTAATGGCGAGGGAAGGCCAAGAAAGAATAAGGACGGACTTTCTTGTCACTCTGGCCAAATGGGTGATTCAAGAAAATTATTTCACATTTGAAGGAGTATTTTATAAACAAGTCCAAGGGGTGGCGATGGGAGCTACTTTAGCTCCCTCGGTAGCTACCCTTTATATAGGCAAATTTGAAGAACAAGTAGTATACCCTTTAACACAGTATCACACTCATATTCTAATGTGGAAGAGGTTCTTGGATGACATATTTTTTCTATGGGGGGACACAGAAGTAGAACTCCACAAGTTTATTTTTTGGATTAATACGAAAAATGCAAATTTACAGTTTACAGCGACTTATAACACCACAAGAATTGAATTTTTGGACGTTTTGGTCATTAGGGAGGGTAACCAATTCAATACCACCTTATATAGAAAATCTGTAGCTCGGAACACTTTGTTACACTTTTCTAGCTTTCATCCATACAAACTCAAATATAGTCTCCCTGTTAGTCAATTCCTAAAGGCCCAGAGAATATGTTCGGATTTGGCAGAATTTAAGAGGGTGGCAGGAGACATTAGCCAACGGTTTCGCATGAGAGGGTATCCAGAAAAGTCTATACATCAAGCATACCTACGAGCACAGTATGCTCAACGGGACCTACTATTGCTAGATAAGTCTAGGGAAAATCAACTAGCAGTAGAGGAATCGAAATTGGTATGTGTGTTACCCTATTCAGATGTGGTCAAAGCTATGGTGTGTTATATCAGACAACATTGGCCCATATTGAGTAGTCTAAGAGGTTTGGATGAATTCCCTATGATTGCTTAAACTAAGAGCGGGATGATAGGTCAACTGTTATAACAACGGGGGGATTCTATTCAAAAATATGGTTCTCACACCAAATGTTCATGTCGTCAATGGTGTGAGAAAACCATCGAGGGCACCCGGTGGCAAGACCCCAGACCAAATTAATGGTCCATGCCTGGAGTAACACTAACTGTAAGACAGATTGGGTCATTTATATCATAGAGTGTCCCTGCCTCCTAGTATATGTGGGCCGCACAAAGCGACCTGTTCAGTTACGCTTGAATGAGCACAAATCTCGTATTTCTACAGATACCCTCTCAGCCCCTCTGGTCCAACATTGGAGATCGAAGAATCATTCAGTTGATCAAATTAAATGGAGAGTCATTGACAACTTGAGGGACCAGAGGGGGGTGAGAAATAGGGAGGAAAGATTGAACTTTCTTGAGAAGAGGTGGATATACCGCCTCATTACAGTAATCCCCTTTGGCTTTAATTTAGAATTGGAATGGTTATCTTTAATATGAGGGCTCTTTTGGGGGGGTCTCCGATCTTCATTTTTGAACAAGAAAGTAAGAACGATATATAGGGGAGTGCTTTAGTAACATAGTACAGTTTTCGGTAAACATTACCCCCCGGCCAGTCTGATGGTTTTGTCCTTGTGACGTCATGTACAGCTGACCGGGAGGTATTTAGAATGGGGAGATGCACGCCGTGGTCATATTGACAACAAGAACTCGGTGGTCGCGACGTGGAAGATTAGCTTCATAAAGGTGAGAATTATACCTGAGAGTGTTCGATACAAATTGATATGATAAGGATATGGTGAATATGTCGATTTGAAACGATAAATTTTATTAATTCTGTTAATGATGAGGTTTTCCTTCGTTGTAGGGATAGTAGCCCTGAAGAAACCCTCAAGGTGAAACATGTCGGCTTTTGTATCCCTTAGAACTCGATCACTTTAAGCTAAGTATCATAAAGAATTACTAGCACAAAACATATTCATTATATTTATTATAAATTATTTATTGTTTTGAAAGACACAACTATATTCAACATCAAAAAATATCACAAATCATTTTAAGAGACCCGATGACGATTAAATGCATAAAGCCAGATATTATGAAACACTTGAGTATCTCGGTGGCATTTCTGAGGGTCTGGGTGACTAAAGATATTGTAAGGGGGGTCAGAAGGTAGTCAGAGTCGGACTACTTTCGAAGTATTAGACTTTTGATAATTACACACGGGGAAAAATTCTCAGCTTCAGAGAAGCTAGTTTGGCAACTAACTGGCTGGGAAAATCCTTGTTTGAGTCTGTATTACCAGAACAGACTTAAAGCTGCTCACTGATGTGTCCATGGACACAGCAGAAGGTGCCAGAAATGCTGTGCAATGTTTAAAGCACCATGTCTAAAATGCTAACAGAATGGCTACCATAAATATCACTACAAGTTCTCTAGAACCAAACTAATGACCCACAATTTCAAAAGGCGGAATTGACCATGTCATTGGAGAGGGTGTCCAATGCCCCCGAATGGGACAATGGTTGTAATGGGCTCCCCAGTCACAGAGACTAGTATCTGTCGTAACAATTGGCCAAGATGCAATCCGCAGCGGCATTCCCCTGGAGAAGGACTGCAGAAGGAGCCACCAATTCATGCTGGCCCGGGCCTCTAGACTTCAAGGAAGAGCTGCCTGTAATGCTTTCACCAGCAGAACCAAGAGGGAGAGCACTGTGAGTTGCAGAAGATACATATGTTCCCTCGTCCAAGGGACCACATCAATGGAGACTGCCATAGACCCCAGGACCTGGAGTTAGTCACACGCATACAGAGCAGCCTCTGGACAAGAAGCTTGGCCAGTTCCCATGTTGAACAAGGAACTGAAAGGGGTTATAGCTGAACTGCTCCAGCTAATAGTAAATCTGTCGATCAAATCAGGAAAGATTCCAGAAGACTGGAAAGTGGTGAACGTTACGCCGATCTTCAAGAACGGTTCGAAGGGAGATCTGGGAAACTACAGACTGGTGAGTCTGACTTCGGTACCGGGAAAGATGGTAGAGGCGCTGATAAAGGACCACATCATCAATCACCTTGACAGTTACAAACTAATGAAGACCAGCCAGTATAGCTTCAGCAAAGAAAAATCTTGCTTGACAAACTTACTGCACTTCTTCGAAGGAGTAAATGGGCATATAGACAAGGGTGACCCGGTCAAAATCATCTATCTAGATTTTCAGAAGGCATTCGAAAAGGTTCTGCATGAATATCTATTTTGAAAAATTGCAAGCCAAGGAATTGAGGGTGATATACTCACGTGGATTAAAAACTGGTTGACGGATAGGAAACAGAGAATTGGAGGTGAATGGACAATACTCGGACTGGAAAAGAATCACGAGTGGAGTGCCGCAGGGTTCGGTGTTCTGGCCTGTGCTCTTCAACATATTTATAAACAACCTAGAAATTGGCACGACGAGTGAGGTGATTAAATTTGCAGACGATACAAAGTTATTCAGAGTAGTGAGGACACAGGATTGTGAAGACCTACAAAGAGCCATAAATACACTTGAGGAATGGGCCGCGAAATGGCAAATGAGGTTCAACATGGATAAGTGCAAGGTGATGCACGTCGGTAACCAAAATCATATGCATAATACAGGATGTCCGGTGCTATACTCGGAGAGAGTCTCCAAGAAAGAGACTTTGGAGTACTTGTAGACAAGTTAATGAAACTGTCCGAACAATGTGCCAATGCGGCAAAAAGGGCAAACAGTATGCTAGGAATAATTAAGAAGGGGATCATAAACAGATCTAAAAAGGTTATCATGCCATTATACCAGGCCATGGTACGCCCCCACCTAGAATACTGCATCCAGCACTAGTCATGGTACATTAAAAAGGATTTAGTGCTACTCGAAAGGGTCCAGAGAAGAGTGACAAAAATGGTTAAGGGGCTGGGGGAGTTGCCGTAAAACGTGAGGCTATAGAAACTGGGCCTCTTCTCCCTTGAAAAGAGGAGACAGAGGGGACATGATCGAAACATTCAAGATATTGAAGGGAATTGACTTGGTAGAGACAGAGAGATTGTTCACCCTCTCCAAGGTGAAAAGAATGAGAGGGCACTCACTAAAGTTAAAAGGGAAAAGATTCCAGATAAACGTAAGGAAGTTCTTCTTCACCCAGAGAGTGGTAGAGGTCTGGAATGCTCTCCCGGAGGCTGTTATAAGGGACAGCACCCTTCAGGGATTCAAGAGAAGGTTGGATAAGTTCCTACTGGAACAGAACATACGTAAGTAAGGCTAGACTCACATAGGGCACTGGTCTTTGATCTAAGGGCTGCCGCGTGAGCACTCTGCTGGGCATGATGGACCCAGCAGCGGCAAATCTTATGTTCTTAAGACCCCTAGATATACCAGGGACTGCAACGGGATGAAAGTGCTGTTGTTGGTTTGTTTGTTTTTTGTGGCAATACACTAACCCAGTGTTTCTCAATTCAGTCCTGGAGTACCCATTTGCCAGTCAGGTTTGCAGGATATCCACAATGAATATGCAGAAACTTGATTTGCATACACTGCCTCCATTATATGCAAATTTCTTTCATGCATATTCATTGTGGATATCCTGAAAACCTGACTGGCAAGGGGGTACTTCCAGGACTGAGTTGAGAAATATTAAACTAACCAGTCCAGGCCTTCTAAAATCTGGACCACTCAATCCACAGGACACAAACCTTCATTCTAATGAGGGGGCATGGATCAGTCAATTGCTCAAGCAGGGGTACACCTTGAACCCATCTCCCTCAAGAGAGCTGTCACGACAACCATCACTTTGGTAAAGATATGAGGTGCCATTGCCAGGCCAAAAGGCAGAGTGGAAAACTGTGAAAAATATTCCAGAACATGAAATTATAGAAATTTTGGTGCACCTAAAAAATGCAAGGAAGCCCCTGTGAGAACCAGCGAGGCAAGGGACTGTCCCGAGGCCACCACTACTATGGCAGATCGCACTGGCTACTTGTGAAACCACTGGACTTCAAGAACTGCATTCACCTGCAGAAGATCCAGGAGTAGTCTCTCATCATTGGAGTACCTGAATAATTCGTAATCTGCATAGAATTGTATGATATGCAGAATAAAAAGAAATAATAATAATAAAAAAACAACAACCACCTATGCAACTGAGGAGCCCTGCCAGAGGAACTCATGCCCCTTAGCAGACTGTCAGGAACAGGATGCCAAGAAAATGAGGAAGACAGATCACTCACTCCACACATGAAAGAGGAAGAGGTAGAGAAACTAGCTGTGCAATAAGACATCAGACTGCAAGAAGTTCAGAACCATGGGATCTCCAGAATGGAAAACCAGAAAAGGGCCCACAGATCAGGCATGCTGGTGCAGGTCCTCAGCCATGGCAAAGGCATCCCCAGAAAACAAGGGGTCAACAACTAATCCCCACCATGAGTATCACAAAAGCAGGCTCTGCTAATAGGACATGCTCAGGATGGCAAAGCCGCGGAGAGACAAGTCTGAGGCACAGTAGAAGCATGGTTGTTCTGGCAGGACACAAAAATGTCAGAAATTTGCAAGGACATCCTGACTAGGGAACGTGAAGTCACCCTCAGATGACCTGCATTTTCCCAGGCTTCAGGGCTTCCACATCCCTTCACACAGAAATGGCAGCACTGTTGGGCCCTGAAAACAAAGGCAGCTGCCCTTTTTGTCACCTGCTTAGACAAGGTAGAGGGCAGGCTTTGTGCTCTCGCCTCTCCCAGCCACGCAACGTGGCACAAAACACACCTGAAGCACAAATTTTGTGCAATTCTGGCATGAATTTGGAGCAAAGGAGCCCAAGGACCCCCATCCCAAGTATTAAGGCAAAAAATGCAGTTGTGGAAGTGCAGGGAACTTTTGAAAAAATTATTGCTAAAAATCCAAGATGGCCACCACTAAGAAATTCGCACCAAAATCACAATATTTTCATAGAAAGCAAAGTCTAAAAATGTTGGTTTAGGATTTTTCAGGTGGAGGAACACAGGTGGACATGTAGAAACCTCCAAAACAGTGAAATTCAACCCCCACCCCCTCCAAATCACCTCATTGGCTGTGACAGCCTTACTCACTGTGGCCTGTGCTGGAAGTGTGCTGCAGTCTGTCTTAGCCCACAGTAGCTGGATGAGAAGAAATCACTGCCTCATGCTGGGAATGCCTCCTCAACGCTGCTCTTTGGGCTACCAGTCAGACACAGTGCCTGACCTTACCTCCACCTCTATGGACGGGTGGAGGCAAAAACGCAGCCGGAACCCTGAGAGGGGAAAGGGATTGGGACTAGTATACCGCCTTTTTTATAGTTATAGAACTACACTCAAAGCAGTTTACATATAGGTACTTCAAGCATTTTCTCTATCTGTCCTGCTGGGCTTACAATCTATCTAATGTACCTGGGGCAGTGGAGGATTAAGTGACTTGCCCAGAGGCACAGGGAGCAACGTGGGGTTTGAACCCACTACACTCCCAAAGAATGCCTAACAGCCTACGGCTTGAACCCCTGCTTAACAGAGGGTGAGAGAAAAGCAGGGATGGCCCCGAACTCTAAAGAAACAAATGCAAGCTAGCCAACAGGTATCACCAAGAATTGGGCTTTCAGCTGTAGACCAAAGTCTGCATCTTTTCTACATAGGCAGAGCTGAAGAAATGCTCCGAAAACAGAAAATCCCAAAAAAGGATGAAAACATTGAAATAAAATAAGATAAAAAGAGCAGAACGGACGAAGGAAAAAACTAGAGTTGGAGCCAGAGAGCACAGTGAAGTAGCACAGAATTACAGAAAAAAATCCAGAGTGAATTCCTTTCCTGCATATGGCATGCGGTCATTGGGATACAACCCATTTGTTTATGTTTTATTAAAATTTGATATATCGCTATAGCTTCCAAAAGTTCCAAGTAGTTTACAAAATACATAAAATTATAATAAGGAAAAGAACTCCATAAGAATAAAAGGATAAACCTAAAAGAGTCACTCATAGAAAGCGCCTATTAAAACAAAGAATGTCTCACCTATTGCACTGGAATACATGTTGTATTGTCCTCAGAGAACCCCCTGCTACAGGTGAGTAACTTTGCTTTCTCTGAAGACAAGAACATTATTTCTCACATATGGAAATCCCTAGCTACCAAGCTTATCAAAAACAACAACCCAAATACAACAGGGACTTGCAATGGCAAGGTCAACCAGGAACCAATCATCTTGAACTTATATACACGCTTGTTGTGAGGGTTAAGTTTCGAATAGAATAAATATGGGCCTTGGAGGGTGGAGTTGGATTCTAGACATCAAACAAATTCTATAGAACTATCTGATCAAACCTACTGTCATGAAGGGTATTTTGCTCAAGGCAGTAATGAGATGTGAATGTGTGGACTGAAGACAATGTTGCAATTTTGCAAATCTCTTTAATGGAGACTGACCTCAAGTGAACCACAAATGCAATCATGGCTTTAACATTATGAGCCACAACAGGATCCTCCAGAGTCATCCCAGCCTGAACATAAGTGAAAGATACAATCGGCTAGTCATTTGGATAAAATACATTTATCAATGACTGCCCCCATCTTGTTTGGGTCATAGGAAAAATACGTTGGGTTTTAGTCCACAACAGATAGAAAGCTAAGAATTGCTTGCAGTCCAAGGTATGTATTGTGCATTTGCAAGCTAGTGGCACAGCCATGTGTGAGCCTGGGTGGACTCGGGAACACTCAGCAGTGACATAGCAATGATGTGGTTGGCGGGTATCCCCAAGCCAACTGAAGACTCCTGGTATTTCTCCCTCCAGGAAATCAGATAAGCACTTAACTACACTCCCCTAACCAACCCTGTACTTTTAAATTCTTCAGTTCTTCGCTGGCAGTGAACAGCAACACATTCCTTCTGCTCATACTGGCCTAAGCCTTCCCTTTGACACAACCTCCTGTTCACGGGGCCAAGAAGTTGCATCAGCAAAAAGGCTTGGAGCTAGCATGAGCCAAGGGAATGTGTTGCTGCTGGCTGCCAGCAAAATCCAAAAGATATTAATGTACCGGGGAAGGGGGGAAAGGTGGAATAGTTAAATGATCTTCTGATCATCCAAGGAGGAAGGGAGAGATGCTGGGTGGGGTGGGGGGTAGGGTTGTCATGCTCACCCACTTTGGGCTCAGGCCTATCCAAAATTTGGTGTCTGGTTACACCCTGGTTGCAGGATGGGCATGAGGTTTTGGGGAAAATGTTGAATTAACAATTGACTGGTTAAGATGGAACTCTGACACCACCTTAGGATGCAAACAGAGAGCTAAGCTGTTATGCTGAAACTCTGCTTAAGACCTCAGCTGAAATGACCACCACGAAAAAACAAGACCTTCCAGTAAGATACTTCAGATGACAGGAATCAAGTGGCTCAAAAGAAGCTTAATCCTTCATCAGCTGAATGAGGACATCGTTGAGATTCCATAGCAGTTGGAGGTTTGGTAGGGGGTTTAGTTAACAGCAGACCTCCTAAGAATTGAACTAGAGGCTGTATAGAGATAGGCTTGCAATGATGGTAAGAATTAATTGCACCGAGGTGAACCCTTACAGAGTTGCTTTTTTAAAACAGATTCAGAAATATGTATAAGGTACTCAAACAGTTTTGTGTAGGATAAGAGAGAGGATCTAAGACAGTGTTCTTCAATGCAAGACCTGGGCACCAATGGTGGCCCCTGGAGACCTTTGGGGGAGCCCTATTGTCTTTCTGGATTTTTTTCTGTTACTTTATCCTTCCACCTAGGTTCAGGACAGAGAAGGGAAAGTGGATGTGGGAAGAGCCACATGCTTGAAGTTCCAAGTTTATTTTTCATTTGATATACCATCTATCAAAGATTATCTAGAGTCTAGACAGTTTATAGTAAGTAATATATAAAAACATGTAGTATAAAATAAAATAATCAAATACAAGTACAGACAATTAAAATTCGCTATAATAAGGGGGTTACAGGACAGGTAGAACTAACTATACAGGAAGAAAGGAACATTAGGGAGTGAAAAATACATCGAGATAAAAAAATAATTCAAAAGGGGGTAATTCAAGAAGGAAGGGGTAACTTCTAAAGAAGTATTTTGTTGAGTTGTGCTATAAAGAAGTCCTTGAACGGAGAGGAGAGGGGCTCAGGTATCTCAGGTAATGAAAGCGTCTTTAAAGAGGAAGGTTTCGATTTTGGATCAGAATTTTTGGGGGGAGGGTTCTAACTTAATATGAAGGGGAAGAGCATTCCAAAGTGTAGGTGCAGTCACAGAGAAGATGGCCTTTTGGGTGGAATCATAGAATATTTCATGAGTGGAAGGGATTACTAACAGATTTTGATTGTTGGAGCAAAGTGTTCTGGTTGAAGAATAGGGGATCAGATATTTGTCAATAAAGGCTGGAATGTTAGTGTTTAAATTTGTAAGTGAGAAGGAGAATTTTGAAGATGATATGGTGCGAGATGGGAAGCCAATGTGCGTTGTGCATGATTGGGGTGACGTGGTCTAATATTTTGCATGGTAAATGAATTTAACTGCTGCATTTTGCAGAATTTGTAATCATTGGATTTATTTCTGTGTAATGCCTTGAAACAATGAGTTGCAGTATCAATATGAGATATTACTAAAGAACAAATAAGAATGTTCATAGATGGGGGGGTCGAGAGGTGAAGTGATCAAACGTATAAGTTTTAATTTAAAGAAGAATTTCCGAACGACCGAGCTGATTTGTTCATGAAAGGTTAAGTTTTGATCCAAGATTATCCCTAGTATTTTAACCTTTGTAACTGTCTGAACCGGGACAGAGTCTATGCTAATAGGTAAAGACAGTACAAGGTTTTCTCAATAGACAAACCAGAATGCATTTGGAAACGCTCACAACCTTGAGTATACCCCCCCAGTGAAGTTTGAGGATGGACCAGTTGGGATAAATGTGATTGATACATACTGGCCAGCACTGTTGTGGATGGAATGGGACGATTCCTCACTTAGCCATGATAAATCCAGGTGTCTCTTCTTCTCTCTGCTCCTCCCTCCTTCTAGCCTGCCACTGACAACTCTTCTCCTTTCTGCCCCTCTCCCCTGCTGATGTATCTCATCCGCTCTGCCCCCCCCCCCCCAACCTCTTCAAAAATTTGTTAGTGCATCTTCCACTCCCTTGCTTGTGCAGCCTTGGCTCCCTTCTGACATCACTTCCTAGTTGCGGGACCATGATGTGACATCAAAGGGAAGATGAGGCTTGCATGAGCAGGGGGCTGAAGATGCTGTTCATGCCGGTGAACTTTTCAACAGGTATGTAGGCCAGGTGGGGCACTTCTATCTTGGGGGGATAGGGGCGCTCCTACTTTAGGGGGTGTGGGGGAGCATAGCCCCCCCAGGTGATCAGGACGCAGAGAAGAGGTACTGGGGGAGGACGAGCTCATAATTTGGAAGGGGTGGGGGGGGTCACAGTTCCCTACCCCACAAAAGGTCGGATGATTCATTGTGGCCAATTCAGTGATGAAACGGCTTTGCTGAATCGGCCATGATAAACTGTCTTAGGCTGTGTTGTTCATACATATTGGAAGATATTTGCTACTCTCTTTTAGTTCATTAGAATCCAAAGTGGCTCCAGTTTAAAAATTAATTAAGTCCACTGATCTAAAGCTTTGCCCTCACACTAGATGTCAAATCTCTTCAACTTAAAACCATAACACCTTTTGGTAGAATCTTTCCTGGAAGCTAGCAGGATCTTAGAGACTTTATCAGGCAGTTGTAGGGATGAAAATTTTAAGCTTTCAACATCCAGGCAGTGAAGGCCATGGACTACAGCAATGCCTCTCAAACTGGTGTGCTCCAAAGAAATTCTGGGTGTGTCACGAGAGATTCCAAAATTTTACTTTAATTTAAAAAATTCCCTTCACTAGAATAGATGACATATATGTCGTGTACGCAAGAGTCTGTCAATGTCATGAGCATCTGGGTGCATAAGGATACAACCACCCAGACAAGTATCAAGTGTAATTTTTTGATGTGATTGGTCCTTGAAAACTAATGGCAAGTAATGTTATTTTTTTATTTTTATGCAGTAGTTATCCTAACTTGAGCAACAAAGCAATCAAGGCTTTGTTACTGTTTGGATCTTTCTTGTGAACTTGGATTTTCAGCTCTGACAGAAATCGAAAAAAAAAGAAAAGAGAATGACTGCAGATGGCAGATGATGAAATGCGAATATCCTTGTTGATTATTGAGCTGCATTTTAAGTTAATTTGCACTCAAAAGCAAGCACATCCATTACTTTGAACAGCAATTCTATTCTATCTACTTTAGTTTCACTGTTGTTACAATTACCTATAAATAGCTTAATGAACTTTAAATAAATAACTCTCAAATTTAATTTTTTGTTGGTTTTGCAATTTTATAATCTCAATTATAATGTGCATGAAAAACATTTGCTCCGTTTAGTGTGCCAGAGCTAAAAAAGTTTGAGAGACACTGGACTAGAGGTTGAGATGCAGAAGAAACCCCTTTGTTCTGCATGATGAAGGTAGGAAAACACGCCAATCTCTAAGAATCTTCAGAAGATAACTGCAAAAGAGGGAACCAGATTTGTCTTGGCCAGTATGGCGCAATGAGTTTTAGCAAAGATTCCCCTATCAGAGAGATTGGAGAACATAAGAACATATGAGTTGCCATACTGGGAAATGCATACAGAAGGTCCTCCCTCAATCATGGAGGAAGGCATCCGAAACTAGTCTGCTGTGCTATCTAAGTCTGGAGCAGAACTGAGGAACCTTGTTGTTGAGATGAGTGGCAAAAATTTCACTGAGGGGTTGCTAAATTATCTTGAAAGATCTTGTGGCAATACTCGTGTTGAGAAGTGACTTCAGGGAGTTCTGCCAGCTCATCTGATTGGGGCTTCCCCTGCCGCTCCAAGCCATGATCAAGTTGAGCCAGCAGGGAGAACAGGGGCTGCCTGCTTACTATGGGGGGGGGGGGCAGCTGTTGTGTGAGTGCACAACAGCTACCAGAAGCTCCCGACCTGCTAGAAATTTTTCCCTGTTAAAAAAAGGGGGGGGGGGGGAGCATCACAAGGAAAGCTCATTAGAATACTAATGAATTCCTTGTAATGCATTTGCATAGAGTTCTTGGTGGCTGCTAAGAGGATGGTAGCAGCCACAGAAAACCCTTTTGTGAATCAGAAGCTAAGCATCCATGTCTGTATGACTGCTTTAACAAGTCTTATCAGTATGGAAACTTTTGAGAATCGGAGTCTGAGTCGGCCTTGGGGAGAAAGAATAATGCAGCTTACAAAGCTGATTGCAAGTTGCATTATTCATGTACTGCAGTGAAAAGATACCACAAATTAGTAACTTCCATAGTAAAATGCCAGCTTTTACCACAGCTTAAGAACTCCTCTCCCCCTCCATCAAATGCATAACTGTTAAAGAGCAGGGGATCCTCTCGTGAGATGAATCTTGTCCCCAAATGATGTATGATGATAGTATAATTGTCATATATAAGGAGGGTAAGCCAATGGATGGGTGTGCATGGTATCAGTCAATTTTTTTTGCTGCAAAAAGTCTTTAAAATTTTCGCAAAAGTTTTGGCAGGTAGATTGGATTGAGTGTTGCATGCATTAATTCAAGTTAGGAAAAATGCTTGAGTACCTGTATGTAAACTGCATTCAATGTGGTTGTACAACTACAAAAAGGCAGTATACAAGTCCTAATCCCTTATACTCTGATCCAGTCAGATTTTCAGTACATCCATAATGAATATGAATATGTACAGTATAAAATATACATTTGCATGTCCACAAACTCCACTCCCTTACTTTTTACATAAGTGATAGACCCCCCAGAAAGCCATATAGCAAGGAAGAGGGAGCTGTTTCTCCTCTTGAAAGCTCTTTGCATGCTGCAGGCTGCATCATGTTATGGTATTTGACAGTCTGAAAAAGGCATTTTACCTTTACACCCAGGACACAAGCAATACCTGACTGATTCTTATGACATTTGACAAGTTAGGGTCCATAACTCATATTACTGACAGCCATAATACATTACTGATCTGATATTTGTAGAATATAGTGATAAAGATAGAAGTTCTTACCTTTGTAACCACTAAAAAAGTACTGTACATGAACATAAGGCTGTGACGTGATACCGGTAAATGTTGAGTTTGCTGTAATGTGAATAATACTGCTCCAATCAATGTCACCTTTACAGGACTGTAATAAAAACAAAAATAAAACAGGAATTTTTACAATTTTAAAAATTTCCATTATAAATCATCAGAAGCTTTTTATCCTTATCACTGATAGCACTGTGAAGTACATAACGCTGCTTACAACAAACAATATTGATGAAATTTCCTGGTAGTCTGAAGAGTGAAGATACTTACCTGTGGCACATGTTATCCAAGGACAGCAAGCAGATATTCTCACATGTGGTTGATGTCATCCATGGAACCCAGTACAGACAGTGCAAAAGTGTAATGTCACTTTTAAAAGAAAAATCTTAAACTGTACATACTGTGTATGAGCGAGTGCCTTCTCGCTTGCTGCTGGCTTGCAGGACCATCAGTTCAGTTAAAAAACTAAGAAGCCAAACAGGGGAGGTGGGCAGGTTGTGAGAATATCTGCCTGCTGTCCTCAGATAACACCTGCTACAGGTAATTAACTTTGTTTTATCCAAGGACAAGCAGGTAGCATATTCTCACACATGGGACTCCCTAGCTGCCAGGATCATGCATCTTAAAAGAGGCTTATTGACAACTGCTACAAGCCTGGCAAAACCAACAGGGTTGGAGGGAAGATGGTTTCTAATTGGAAAATAAATTTTGTAGAACTGACTGGCCGACCTGACTATCCCTTCTGGAATAAATCTCTAGGCAGTAGTGGGACTTGAAGGTATGAACTGAAGACTAACTAGCTGCTTTGCAGATGTCCTCAATGGGAGTGGAATGTAGATGAGCTACTCAAGTTGCCATTGCTCAAACTTTGTGTGCCATAACATGGCTTTCAAGTGTCAGCCCAGTTCAAGCACAGCAAAAGGGGATACAGCCCACCAACCATGTGGAAATGGTTTTTTTCGTGAAAGGAACTCCTAGTCTGTTGGGATCAAATGACAGGAATATTTGAGTTGAAATCCTGTGAGGATTAGTGTGATCCAAGTAATAAGCAAGAGCACATTTACAATCCAGTGTGTGGAGTGTCATTTCACCAAGGTGAGAATGTGGTCTTGGAAAAAAAAAGATAAGGAGAACTGTAGATTGGTTTAAATGAAATTTCAAATGAGTTCGAAGAACTACCCTAACATGGTAGAATCTTGTATAAGGTAGATACAAGCGCTTGAAGTTAACTGACTCAACAAGCAGATGTGATAGCTACAAGGAAGATCACTTTCCAAATAAGATGTTTTAGGGATGAAGTCGAAAGAGGCTCATATGGAAGCTTCATCAGAGTTGAAAGTACAACATTAGGGTCCCAAGTCACTGGAGGAGATTTAATTAGAGGCCTAGTATGGGAGGCCTTTCATGAATCTGGAAACTAAAGGACATACAAAGCACCTTTTGTCTAGCTGAGTGTGGAAAGCATTAATAGCACTGAGATGAACTCTGACTGAATTAGTTTTTAGACCAAAGTCAGAGAGATGTAGAAGGTAGTCCAAGATCGATGGAAGAGGACAGAAGATTTGATCTAGTGATTTGTTATTGCACCAGACTGTGAAACAATCCATTTGAAATGACAGCAGCACTGAATAGATGGCTTTCTAGAGGCTTCAATGATGGTTGACACAGGTGCGGATATTGTTCATGTATTTAGCAGCAGAGAGAGAGATGCCATGCTTTGAGAGTCAATGAGTGTAGAATGGGATGGAGAGACCCTTATTTCTATGTCAGTAAGGTAGGAAAGATCTGAAGTGTGATGGGTTCCCAAACAGTGAGATGTAGGAGGAGAGGGAACCATGGTTGTCGAGGCCATTGAGGTGCTATTAGAATCATGGTGGTTGTTCTTGGCGAAGTTTGAGTAGAGTTTTCCCAAAGAGAAGAATTACAGGGAAAGCATACAGAACTGGTTCTGCCAGTCGAGGAGAAAATCATCCAAACTCCAGACAACTGAGAGTGTGATTGTTAACAGAAGTGAAGAGATCCATTTCTTGGGTCCCCCAAGTCGCAAAGATCTTATGTAGAGTAGTTGAGCTGAGTGACCACTCATGCAGAAGTCTGCTCAACTTGTCCGCTAAGATATTCTGTTTTCCTACTAAACTGCTTTGAGGAAAATATTGTAAGGAATCGCCCAAGACCAGTTTTTGATTGCTTCTTATTTATTTTTTTACTGTGCTTTATTAGAAATTTAACTTTTAATAAAATACAAACAACAATAATAACAATAAAGTACAACCTATTCATCCATAATATCCTCTAATCTCTTTGTTCTTTCCCACCTCCCTTCCCCTCATCTCCCCCCCCAATTTCCCTCCCCTCAGTGAAGAGTGTAATTCTCATCCCGTTACATAACCTTTTACCATGAGGTGTAGAATTGTTGGGCAAACCTCTATTGTTCAATTGCCAAAATAACTTAAGTGGGACAATCTAATAGGAATTGATGATCAAATGCGTGCATGCTTGTTCCCTTTACCCGAGCTTCACAGTAGGACCAAGGGCAGTCTTCCAGTATCTCGCTATGCAAATAATAAAATTTGTGACATGATAGTGATTTGCCTCCTACCATCTGCTGGGAAGCTATACGCAGTATACACATTCCTTTATTTTGACAGTAATCTTCTCCAGTTCAATGGTAGATATAGTCTAAAATTAATATCTAGAAATTCTATATAATAGGACAATCCCACCAGATGTGTTCTATAGAGCCTGGTTGCCCACAATTTCTCCAACACAGCCCCCTATGCTCAGACATAATATGCAACATGCGGGAATGTATCCAATATGCCCTATGAATGATCTGATATTGTTTATAGTTTGGAATAAGAAAGCATGAGTGAGGGTATATATCACAGTCCAGGAGTCCTCTGGGGACCAGCATCCCCAACCAAATTTCCCACTGTCGCTTAACAGAGGTTGTTGAAATTAGATGGCAACACTTTAATGGAGGCATGAATAATGTTTAAGTTTGCTTATATTTGTTTCAAGCAGGCCTGGGGTCTAGCTCCTTCCTATCTCCTACCTCATTTTGTGCTACACAGCCCCACACGGACAATCAGAAACTGTAACTTATTTGCATACCCAAGGATCACTGGGAGTAAATATAAGTCCTTTTTGGATAGGTCTTTCATGTTTCAAGCAAGCAAACAGCAGTCTTGGTTACATCAAACGGAGCCAGGCTGACTTAGGGCGCCTTTCGGAAAAAAATTAAAACTGTACTATTTGACAGATTTATCTCCTAAACAGAAGCCACACTAAGTTTATATTTTCCTCTGTCTATTTCTTCTGTAATATGTTGTACTTTCTCTATTTGCATTTTGTAATTCGCTGATTGTCCAGCTTTCTTCAGTGTGAACTGCCTAGAAGTCATCTGACTATGGCGATATAGAAGAATAAAGTTATTATTATTATTATTATTATTATTATTAATAATGTAGAATAGATCTTCGATAACAACTTCTTGTGCATTTGGGACTTAAATATCACTATTTCAGTCTCTTTAAGGTCTCTTTAAGGTGCCCTTGTATATAATGCTTATGAAGAAAGTCTCTACCTTGAAAATATTGGAAAAAAAAGGGATCCTCTGGTATAACAGCTCTTGAAGCGATGCAATAGATATACCCTTGTACCATCAGATCTTTAAATCTGGTTAAGCCTACCTCCTCCAATGCTATCCTTATGGGAGCAAAGTAATTCAGATGAACAATGGTTGTAGGCCATCTGGGAGTGGGGCCTATCCAGAGCCGAGTCATTAGGTCAGATATTGCCCTGCCAAGGTCCTGAAGGCACCCCTGGCCCCTCATTTGGTGAAAAGTATAGCCAAGGAATCTGTCTGAGAAATATGCAAGACAGTGTAACATCCCTTTCCTCATGGTGATCTCCATTGACCATCTCTGTCGCCTTCCACTCAACCAGTTCTTGCTCAGTCTGTCATTTTGGGGCCCATACAGAAGGCATTCAGTTTATTTATTAGATGCCTGTGTGGAGCACTGTCAAAGGCTTTGCTAAAATCTAAATACACCACATCAAATGCACTCCCTCTATCCAATTCTCTGGTCACCCAGTCAAAGAAACTGACTAGTGAATCCATGTTGCTTCAGGTCCTGTACCAGTGGTGTGCCACAAGGTTCAGTTCTTGGGCCTACTCTTTTTAATATTTTGTACATGATATTGCTGAAGGGCTATCTTTTAAGATTTGCCTTTTTGCAGATGATACCAAAATCTGCAATACAGCATATATCCCTGATGAGGAATATGAGGAACATGAGGAAGGACCTAGTGAAGCTTGAGGAATGGTACAGAATTTGTTAGCTAAGACTTAATGCTAAGATATGTAAGGTCATGTATTTGGGCTGCAAAAACCTGATGAAATGGTACAGTTTAGGGGTGAAGACCTTTTGTGTATGAAAGATGAGCAGGACTTGGGTGTGATAGTATGTGATAATCTTAAGGCAGTCAAACAGGTTGAAAAGGCAACAGTGAAAGCTAGAAGGAGTTTGGGTGCACAAGGAGTGGAATGGCCAGTAGAAAAAAGGATGTAATAATACCCCTGTGTAAGACTCTGGTGAGACCTCATTTAGAATATTGTGTTCAATTTTGGAGACTGCACTTTCAAAAAGATATAAACATGATAAAGGAAGGATACTAAAATGGTCAGTGGTCTTTGTCATAAGGCGTACTAAAGATCTCAATATGTACACTTTGGAGGAAAGGCAGAAGGGAGGAGATAGAGTCATTTAAATACCTATGTATGAAAGGAAACTCTGGAATAAGGGGGCATAGGATAAAGCTGAAAGGGGTCAGTTTCAAAAGTAACTTCAGAAAATCATTTTTCATGGAAAGGTTGGTGAATGCTTAAACATAGAAACATAGAAGATGACGGCATAAAAGGGCTACAGACCATCAAGTCTGCCCACTCTGCTTACCCACCCCCTGTCTATGCCCTAATGACCCAATTTCCTTATCTTGACCCTCGTAGGGATCCCACATGGGTATCCCATTTATTCTTAAAGTCTGGCACGCTGTCTGCCTCGATCACCTGCACTGGAAGCTTGTTCCAATGATCAACCACTCTCTCTGTGAAGAAATACTTTCTGGTGTCACCATGAAATTTTCCGCCCCTGAGTTTGAGCGGCTGCCCTCTTGTGGCCGAGGGTCCCTTGAGAAAGAAAATATCATCTTCCACTTCGACACGTCCCGTGAGGTACTTAAATGTTTCGATCATGTCTCCCCTCTCCCTACGTTCCTCAAGAATGTAGAGCTGCAATTTGTTCAGTCTCTCTTCGTACGAGAGACCCTTGAGCCCCGAGATCATCCTGGTGGCCGTCCGTTGAACCGATTCAATTCTGCGCACATCTTTACTGTAATGTGGCCTCCAGAATTGCGCACAGTACTCCAGATGAGGTCTCACCATGGCCCTGTAC